>NW_016809129.1:121063-145303 GCF_001698545.2 Rhinopithecus bieti | reverse complement strand
CCCAGTTCGAGCTTCCCAGCGGCTTTGTTTACCTACTTAAGCCTCAGCAATGGTGGGTGCCCCTCCCCCAGCCTCGCTGCTGCCTTGCGGTTAGATCGCAGACTGCTGTGTTAGCAATGAGGGAGGCTCCGTGGGTGTGGGACCCTCCCGGCCAGGTGTGGGATATATTCTCCTGGTGTGTCCGTTTGCTTAAAGCGCAGTATTGGGGTGGGAGTTACCCTTTTTTCCAGGTGTTGTGTGTCTCAGTTCCCCTGGCTAAGAAAGGGATTCCCCTTCCCCTGCGGTTCCCCAGTGAGGCGATGCCTCGCCCTGCTTCAAACCTCGCTGGTCGGGCTGCAGCAGCTGACCAGCACTGATTGTCTGGCACTCCCTAGTGAGATGACCCCAGTACCTCAGTTGAAAATGCAGAAATCACCGGTCTTCTGTGTCGGTCGCCCTGGGAGTTGGAGACTGGAGCTGTTCCTATTCGGCCATCTTGCTCCGCCCCCCTCCAAAACCCAACCCCTGCTTTTTTTCCTTTCAATTTGTTTGGTAAATATTCTTCCATCCATGTATTTTGAGCCAATGTGTGTCTTTGCACATGAAATGGGTCTCCTGAATACAGCACACTGATGAATCTTGACTCTTCTTCCAAATCGCCAATCTGTCTGTGTCTTTTAATTTGCGCATTTTGCCTGTTTACATTGTGGTTAATATTGTTATGTGTGATTTGATCCTGTCATTCTGATGCTAGCTCGTTATTTTGGCTGTTAATTGATGGAATTTCTTCACAGTGTCAATGGTCTTTACAATTTGGTATGTTTTTGAAGAGGCTGGTACCGGTTTTTCCTTTCCATATTTAGCGCTTCCTTCAGGAGCTCTTGTAAGGCAGGCCTGGTGGTGACAAAATCTCTCAGCATTTGCTTGTCTGTAAAGGATTTTATTTCTCATTTTCTTATGAGGCTTAGTTTGGCTGGATATGAAATTCTGGGTTGTTTTTCTTTAAGAGTGTTGAATATTGATCCCCACTCTCTTCTGGCTTGTAGCGTTTCTGCAGAGAGATCCACTGTTTATCTGATGGGCTTCCCTTTGTGGGTAACCCCACCTTTCTCTCTGGCTGCCTTTGACATTTTTTCCTTCATTTCAACCTTGGTGAATCTGACAATTATGTGTCTTGGGGTTGCTCTTCTCGAGGAATGTCTTTGTGGTGTTGTCTGTGTTTCCTGAATTTAAATGTTGGCCTGTCTTTCTAGGGGCATGTTCTCCTGGATAATATCTTGAAGAGTGTTTTCTAACTTGGTTCCATTCTCCCCATCACTTTCAGGTACACTAATCAAATGTAGGTTTGGTGTTTTCACATAGTCCCATATTTCTTGGAGGCTTTGCTCATTCCTTTTCTTTCTTTTTTCTCTAATCTTGTATTCATGCTTTATTTCATTAAGTTGATTTTCAATCTCTGATATCCTTTCTTCCACCTGATCAATTCAGTTATTGATACTTGTGTATGCTTCACGAAGTTCTTGTGTGTGTTTTTCGGCTCCATCAGGTCATTTATGTTCTCTAAACTGGTTATGCTAGTTAGCCATTCATCTAACCTTTTTTCAAGGTTCTTAACTTCCTTGCATTTTATTGGAGCATGCTCCTTTAGCTTGGAGGAGTTTGTTATTACCCACCTTCTGAAGCCTACTTCTGTCAATTCATTAAACTCATTCTCTGTCCAGTTTTGTTCCCTTGCTGGCGAGGAGTTGTGATCCTTTGCAGGAAAAGAGATATTCTGGATTTTGGAATTTTCAGCCTTTTTGTGCTGTTCTGGATTTTGGAATTTTCAGCCTTTTTGTGCTGTCTTTTCCTCATCTTCGTGGATTTATCTACCTTTGGTATTTGATGTTGGTGACCTTCAGATGGGGTTTCTGTGTGGATGTCCTTTTTGTTGCTGTTGATGCTTTTCCTTTCTGTTTGTTGGTTTTCCTTCTAACAGTGAGGCCCCTCAGCTGCAGGTCTGCTGAAGTTTGGTGGAGGTCCACTCCAGACCCTGTTTGCCTGGGTATCACCAGAGGAGGCTCCAGAATAGCAAAGATTGCTGCCTGTTCCTTTCTCTGGAAGCTTCATCCCAGAGGGGCACCACCAGATGCCAGCTGCGGCTTTCCTGTATGAGGTGCCTGTAGACTCCTGCTGGGAGGTGTCTCCCATTCAGGAGGCACAGGGGTCAGGGACCCATTTGAGGAGGCAGTCTGTCCCTTAGCAGAGCTTGAGCACTGTGCTGGGAGATCTGCTGCTCTCTTCAGAGCCGGCAGGTGGGAATGTTTAAGTCTGCTGAAGCTGTGAGAGAGCTGCCCCTTCCCCCAGGTGCTCTGTCCGAGGGAGATGGGAGTTTTATCTATAAGCCCCTGAGTGGAGCTGCTACCGTTCTTTCAGAGATGCCCTGCCTAAAGAGGAGGAATCTAGAGAGGCAGTCTGGCTACAGAGGCTTTGCTGAACTGCAGTGGGCTCTGCCCAGTTTGAACTTCCCAGCAGCTTTGTTTACACTGTGAGGGGAAAACCACTTCCTCAAGCCTCAATAATGGTGGACGCCTCTCCTCCCACCAAGCTGGAGTGTCCCAGGTCAACTTCAGACTGCTGTGCTGGCAGCAAGAATTTCAAGCCAGTGGATCTTAGCTTGCTGGGCTCTATGGGGGTGGGATCTGCTGAGTAGGTGACTTGGCTCCCTGGCTTCAGCCCTCTTTCCAGGGAAGTGAACAGTTCTGTCTCACTGGCATTCCAGGCACCAATGGGGTATAAGAAAAAACTCCTGTAATAGCTTGGTGTCTGCCCAAACGGCCGCCCAGTTTTGTGCTTGAAACCCAGGGCCCTGGTGGTGTAGGCACCTGAGAGAATCTCCTGGTCTGAGGGTTGCAGAGACCATGGGAAAAACGTAGTATATGAGCCTGAGTGCACCATCCCTCACGGCATGGTCCCTAGTGGCTTCCCTTGGCTGGGGAAGGAGTGCCCCCACCCCTTGAGCTTCTCTGGTAAGGTGATGCCCCACTCTTCTTTGGCTCACCCTCTGTGGGCTGCACCCACTGTCTAACTAGTCTCAATGAGATGAGCTGGGAACTCCAGTTGGAAATGCAGAAATCATCCCCCTTCTGCACTGATCTCGCTGAGAAATGCAGACGGGAGCTGTTTCTATTTGGCCATCTTGCCAGCCACCAAGCTACTTATTTTACACAGTGGGCAGATTAGCAAAAATAATGGCCTGAGAATGAAACTCTTTGTCATGAATATGGAGTGTGTAATTGGTGATGGGTCTGTGATGGTTGGTGGCACTGAGTCTTACAGTCCATTCCTTTTTGAGGTAATTAACTTATTTAGCCAGATATGGCTCCCTTTATCTTTGTCATTTTAGAAGTAGGGCACTGGTGACCATAGTGTGACTGGCTAAGGGCAATTTGCTACTGTCCATAGAAAAAGAAATAACTTAAATCCCATTTATGAGATATGTAGAATGAATATGTCAACCTTCATATATCAGCAATGATGACACTTGAGAAAAAACATAAGATGGGAAGGAGAATAATCATCACAGATAATTTACCTTCCTTCCATATTGTGAAACATCAATAGTGAAATCTCAAATTGGTCACATGCACATACAATTAATGTTTGAAACACTTTGCATCTTTGAGAAAAAAGTTTTATCTTCAGATCCTTTGTTGCTGATTACACGACAAAACTAAAGAAAATAAGGTTTTGAGTCCCTGCTGATAACTTCTCAGCTAAGATACAGTTCGTTAAACAATGTTTCCTTTATGATGAACTAAGGCAATTGATTCAGTGACACCAAGAGGCTTGTTTTAGCAATTCAGGATAAGCTAATGTCAGCAGGGAAAGGAAGCATGTGAAAATCACCTTTAGTATTTTATGGTTCTATGTTCAGCACAACAAAGGGAAACTAGTGTAATGATTGATGTAGCTCAGTGATTCCCAAACTTGGTTAATTATGAATATCATTTGGCAGCACTTACTAGAAGTATCGATACAAGCTCTTTCACTGGAGAATTTGGTCCAGGTGAATCCTGTTAATACTTGAGATAGTCTGATATACATCATATGTAGTTACTAAAGAACAAATTAAACGTAAGGTATAGGATACATCCCCTTGGCTATTGATTCTTATGCCAAATGGCTAAGATTAGAAGACTGCATCTAACTTTGAATAATGAGTCAATAAGGGAATTATCATAGCACTATAAATCACAGACCTTCAAAGAATGTGTTACAAAATAAATGATAAAAGATATATTGGAAGACAACCATAAAAATTGATCAATAAACCTTGGGATAAAGTCCAGACATCTGATTATTTAAATAAAGATATATTTAAAAAATTAATATAGCTGTTTCACTTAATGGAAACTTCTCTGGAGCCTATATACAAAAGTAAGAAAGTGTATGACTCTGGCAAATGTGAAACAGGATTGTCAAAGCAGGGCTAGGTATTGTCTCTAAATTGTTGGTGATTTCCATCTATTGACCAGTCCTGGTTGCTGCTCAGTGGAACGTTAAGTGAAAAAGTAATCACCCTCTTTAAGCAAATAGAAGAGTAATTTATTATAATAGTAGTCCAATATGTTTTTATATATTGTAGAGAATAAACACATTTATTGTAGAGAAAAAATACATTTTATATATTGTAGAGAATAAACAGAATAAACACAACACAGAAAAGGAAAGAGAATAACCTATAGTTATAGGCACATGACAGTAAAACTAATCAGTGAATCAATCAGCCTTACTGTGGGTTAGGCACTTGTATTAAATTCCAAGGGCACAATGGCAAACAAGACATGGTCCCAAATCTCAGGTATCAGTTACTTAGAGGGTCTTCTGGTATCTAATCTAGAACTGAGTAGACTTTTAAATGGATCATGAGTAAGAGTATAAAAATAGATGGTGCACAATTGTTTGTACAAAGTCTTTTCCCTGTCAATGACATAAGTAACCCTGGTATTTTAATATAATGCTTTATGCATTTATTGCTTCTTATAAGTATTAAGGAATTATGATTTAAAAATTGATTTGACTAATTAAATATAAAATTTATAAATGTAAAATCTGATTTAGTTAAGGTGGTCATCTTTTACAGATATGTACCTATGTAGTCAAATATTATTTCAAGATGAATCTTTTTATATTCAATAGATAATATATATAATAAGTGGTTAATCAATGAAAAACATTATCCTTGACCTTATTTAGTCAATTTAGTTTTGTAAACAATTAGACATTTACTCGACTTAAGTAACTAAAAGTTATGACGAGACCAGGAACCACTTGGCTGTAAGAATGGTAAATGTGATCTTTAGTGTAACTAGATAGGCTTCTACTGATGTTGCTTGTACAGCAATATACTTAGAAAATATCATTAAAAGATTACTTCCATGGGTAAAAAAACCATTTCTCTATGAGAATGAATTATAACTTGCTAACAAGCAATATGCATATTCAGCCCTACAAAATATTTAAACGCCAAACATTTCAGGAGAGTGGTTGAATTTTTAGAATATATTTTCAGGACGTAATTAATAAGTACCAATTCTATTCTGTTTAGCTTTAGGAAAACAAGGTTATTTTCTTCCAATGAAGTTTTCTAAACACAACAAAAGGTTACAATTTAAGCTAAATATCATGGACCATTTTTGTCCATCCTTGTGGAACTTATTTTTTGTAAATATAAAGATTCAATATTCGGCCGGGCGCGGTGGCTCAAGCCTGTAATCCCAGCACTTTGGGAGGCCGAGACGGGTGGATCACGAGGTCAGGAGATCGAGACCATCCTGGCTAACACCGTGAAACCCCGTCTCTACTAAAAAATACAAAAAACTAGCCGGGCGAGGTTGCGGGCCCCTGTAGTCCCAGCTACTCGGGAGGCTGAGGCAGGAGAATGGCGTGAACCCCGGAGGCGGAGCTTGCAGTGAGCTGAGATCCGGCCACTGCACTCCAGCCTGGGCGATAGAGCGAGACTCCGTCTCAAAAAAAAAAAAAAAAAAAAAAAAAAAAAAAAAAAAAAGATTCAATATTCAGGCGAGGACACATATTCTGGATACACAACTATTACAGATTTTCCAAGAGCGAATACCCCCATACAATAAACAGAACACAATAACTATAGGAAAGCAGCATAATTTCTCTTAATTCATCAATTTTATAAGTCTTCACAATCTTACAATGCATTTGGATCTTCATATGAAAATGAGATCAATGATATTGACACTGGACGAGCACAGAATGGTAGAAACTGGTTGCTCACATGACAATGAAGGTAATTTTCAGTATTTCTGAATTTATTAATTTTCATTTAAGCAAACCTAATACTAATATCCCATCATTTTTTGATACACTGTTTACATGCTCATTAAAATTATAATAACATTTTTGGTATTTTTTATATGTACATTAAAATTAGAGCAGGAGCAAATGATCATGTGTGATACCATTGGGTGTCTAGAAGAGGTAAACTTTTCCAGCTAGAAATAGATATTTGTTATATATATATAATTTCAAAGTCTAAGATATTTCCAGCCTGCCACTGGACTTTTTCATATGAAATATCTGACACCTGAGAGAAATGTTCACCTGCCATTATTAGCAGTGCCAAATGAAGTCACTTGTCTGTGTAAATCTTGGGTAATGTGGCATGTTAGGGCTCAAGATCATAACCAGAGCTAATCGTTAAACTATAGAAAGTTTAGCTGGCCTGCCACTGAAAGATTGAACGTAATCACTCTTTGAACTTCAGTCTGGAAAAGGCACAGTATGACTGATATTTTAAGAATTCTCTCTTTACAGGACAGGAAAAAATGAAAATTTGAGTATAGTTTTTAAAATATCCAAACTCTTCATGATCTTTCTGGTTAAGGCTTTGGCTGTATAGAATAAGTATAAATGTGATAACTTCTTGGTGACAAGAAACAAGAGGGAAAAAAAGGCTTCTAAGAAAAATAGGTGTTACTAATGTTAATGAATACAATAACTTGCTTACAAGCAATATGCATAATAAATTCTCATAAAGTAGATATTGAGTTTGAGAGTTCATTAGAAAACATGTCCTTTTTTATTCTCTTCCAATAACTGCTAGAGACTCAAACAATAAGGAAACTATATTCTTACAAACAAGAGTATAGTACTACTGATTACTCATTGAAACTTCCATGCCTGAGACATATTTACCAGACTTAAAGTTATGAGAAAACTTTAGCTATTGATTTACCACTTAAAGTAGCTTACATGTTTTAATACAACCTAGTTATTTTTAAAGGTAGAGTGGCTTGATCACTATAAAAACAATCAATAATGAACATATTATGCAATAATACCTTGAAAACTGTTTTAAAAAACAGGAAAAATGAATGTCAACTTCTTGTGCAAAAATCTGTAAAAGTTTAAGATGCCACTTTACAGAGGTCAAGCTGATGATCCATTAACGTTAATTAGGTTATGACTGCATTATTTTAAATACATGTATTGTTTTAAGACACTCCTTCACATGTCTGCACGAACAAAAGAAGCAAATACTCCATCTTCCCGAGCCAAGAGGCTTTCTGGAGTGTCATATTCTAAAATATTTCCTCGCTTCATCACAATAACCAGGTCTGCCGTCAGAATAGTGTGTACTCGATGCTGTGAGTGGAAAGAATACATGTATTTGTTATACATTTCAGGGCACAAGCCAAAACAATGGAATATGTATATTTCACGAATTATTCTGGGATATTTGTTTATCTTGGTGAGTGACGAGATGTAGGGATCACAGACACCTCCCCTTTTGTCCTTATTTAAATTATCATTTATTTACATACTTTTAAGCAATGGCCAACATGGCTGGGTTTTCTATGGGCTGTACTAATTTGAGTGTAGCTAATATATCAGCATCATCATTTCATGAAACCTTCAGTTTAAGTAGGGTAAAAATGTTTATTGAGTAAAATTAAACTAAGAGAGGTCATTGCAAACCCGTTGGGTTATAATGTCAACAATAATTATCTCTTGTGTAGAGTCACTAATTCTTTGGGCTATAACACAATTTGAAGAACCCTGGAAAGTGGTTTAGTTCCGGGATGACAATTTGGGGAAGTCCATTCTGGCATGCAGTAATAGAATGGATTATCCAGGCCTTTAGACATGCAGTCTCAGTCTTTGGAGATCACTGCCACTGACCCACTCCTCTCCACGTGATGCCCTTTGGATTAATTAGTAACTAACAATGATAAAAGCAACCACTTTCTGAGCGTATGCCATCTATTAAGTGCTCCACACACATTCTTGTGAATCATTAGAACATTCCTCAGCTGTGGGTGTTATCTCTCTCCACTTTATAGGGGAGACCATTCACAGAGATAAAGCAAAATCAGGAGATCACATAGATAATAAGTAGCAGAACCAGTATGTAAATTAGGTTTACCAGTTTCAAAATGTGAGATATTTCCATCCCGTCATCTAACTGTTTCATAAGGCTCTCTGATACCTTAGAGGAGCATTCACCTGCCATGTCAGTGTTATGGTTAAGAGAACAGGCTCTGAAGATAAACGGGCCTTGTGTATTTTGGCTTTACCACCTGTTAGTTGTGCAATCTTGAGCAATATACTTAACATCGTATAGTTCCAGTTTCACATCTGTAAAATTATGGTGATAGTACCTGCCTCAGAGAAGGGTGATAAGGTTCAAATGAGATAATTCATGTAAAAAAATTCAGCACTTTGTCTGACATATACAAACAAATAATAAATGTCAACTACTATTATTTTTTATGTTTATAAATTAGAAAGGAAAAATCTGTGTGATGGGCTTTTACTTTTGCTAAGATCAGTATTGTTCAATAGAAATATAATGGGAGCCACATGTAATTTTAAATTTTCTAGGAGCTACATTTTCTTTCTTTCTTTTTTTTTTTTTTTTGAGACGGGGTCTCGCTCTGCCGCCCAGGCTGGAGTGCAGTGGCCGGATCTCAGCTCACTGCAAGCTCCGCCTCCTGGGTTTACACCATTCTCCTGCCTCAGCCTCCCGAGTAGCTGGGACTACAGGCGCCCGCCATGTCGCCCGGCTAGTTTTTTTGTATTTTTTTTAGTAGACACGGGGTTTCACCGTGTTAGCCAGGATGGTCTCGATCTCCTGACCTCGTGATCCGCCCGTCTCGGCCTCCCAAAGTGCTGGGATTACAGGCTTGAGCCACCGCGCCCGGCCCAGGAGCTACATTTTCAAGGTAGAAATAAACAAATGAAAGCAACTTTAATACATTTTAACCCAATCTATTCAGATGTTGTCATTTCAATATGTAACCAACATAAAAATGATTCATGAGAACTTTTACATGCTTCTATTAGTATTGTCTTTGAAATCCAGTATATATTTTACACTTACGACACTCCTCAGTTCGAACTATCTCCATTTCAACTAATAGCCACATGTGGCCAGGGACTACCATAGTGAACCTGAACTATGCAGGTCAAAATATTAGTGTGCTGATGGGAGTCCCTGTCCAGAGTTCTAAACCTAGAAATGCCATCTGTTTAGCTGATACACAGTCTTCCAAAGTGCTTCTCTGAACAATCCAAAGTCCTACCTAAAACCATCCCCAGAGTTGACAGCGTACATTCTGCCCTGGGCCATGTAGGTGGGGTGGGTTCAGTGTTTATGCTTGCAGAAAAGTCAGCAGTTATAGTTGTGGCTCATGACTCGAAGGGAAAAGAAAACATATATGGAATGTGATAATGATGCCAGCTTAGAAGATGTGCCAGTTTTCAACACCCATGACAAGCCTATCATTTGCTGAATATTGGTGACAAATGATGTATTAGGTTGGTGCAAAAGACCATTCACAGAGATACCATTACTTTTAATGTCAAAGACCACGATTACTTTTGCACCAACCTAATACACTGAGGAATTAACAAGATTTTGGAGGCTAACATTTATTTATCTTTGAGAAAGGCCCAGAGCCATTTGCACACCCATGTGTTTAGAAAAAGAAACTTAACAAGCTATCCAATAATATCTGCTGTGCGTTTTCCCTCCAGAAAAATATTAGTTGTTCAATAGTCGTATCATGGATGTCTAAAAAAAGAATATGGCCTCTAAACCCATAAATATAATATTATAAACATTGCATTGATATTCTAAAATAATATTTACTAGAAGAAAATAAAATAAAACATTGAAAATCTTGACCAACAGAAATAAATATAGTTGGTTTTTATTCCATTAATTCAAATAATTGTTCCTTGACAAAGTGTGATGTCAATTGTAATCGTGTTGATAAAATTTTCGAAATGTTCCAGATAAATTAATGGTGTAATCACTTTTAGAAATAAATAACATGGACTATTTTGGTGTGTGAGTGCTTCCTTTTAGAAGCTGGAGAAAATTATCTTTTTAAGGCATTCCACAATTTTAGTGGCAGCTACCAAAGTAATAAGCTCTTAGGCAGGGAAGGAAAAACAGTTGATTTTAAGAGTTTAAGTTAATTATACAAGCAGTCTACCATAAGCATGGTGGTGCTCTCCCTTTTGTGGGCCTGTTATGAGGAGTTGGTCCTCTACAAAATCTTACAGTGATTCTTCCTTGACAGCTTCATGTGTATTAGGGGCGGTTGGGAGCACAGAATTCTAGGTATCCTAGCGGCCACCTTCACATGAGTGGTTTTGAAATGAAGAATGAGTGAAAGAAATATAAGTCTATAGAAAAGTATTTAGTGAATGTAGGAGAAATTAAGTAAGAGGTAATCTAATTAGGAAACCTAACATTTTGTTAAAAATACAAATTTTGCTCAAGTAATTTTCCACATATAGACTGAACAGAACCATCCAACAATGCCATGCTTCATGCAAAGTAGGAAAAATTCATCTTTTGAATAGGCAATGGTCTCTTTTCTCTCCCTCTCTCCACCCATTTTGAGGCAGCAGGAAGTTATTTCTCTTCCAAAATATCTCCCCACCTTTTTCCAGTAAGGAAATTCTTGAAAATACTGAATAATTATTTTTAAAGTTAACCAATTCTACCCCTTAAATCATTCACACCTTAATATCAATGAGTTAATTGGGTGACTCTCCTCCAGGAAAGAGGAACCACAAAGTTCACTGGAAAATTCGAGAAAGTAGATTTTCTTTACTTAGGCAGTTTGCAGGAAGTAGGCCCTGATGCAACATCATTTCCTGTAATCTTGAAAAAAGCTGCACTCCAAAGGGTTCTGTTTCTCCCATGCATCATCTAAGAAAGTCGAAGCATAGCAAGCACTCCATACACCACTCTCGTTACTCACGAGTGAAACTCAAGTAACTATTTAAATGAAACAATGCATTCTCCAGGGCAGGTAAGAAATGTGTATGGCATTTTTATGGATGCTTACAAAACATCCCCAAGGACTAGTGAAATTGGTCCTTAGAATAAGAGGTAAATTCAGTTCATAGGCTTCGTAAATACTCTCTTTTGCATGTATATATTTGAAAACACATGCATGAACTCCATTCGGTACTGAGCATGACGAAAGCACTTGGTTGAGCTGATTTTGTAATAATACCCTGCAGTTAGTTCCCTCATCCCAGCCCTCCCATTTATTCACAGCATTAGCCATGCCTTACTGAGGGGATACTGCCAAGATAACTACCGGAGAATGACAGACTTGGCGCAATAGATCATGATGGTCTACTTGTTGGTCATCACCAAAGTGGAAAAGAGGCCATTCTTGTGGGCGAGTAAATTTGGAGCAGTATCACACTCCACTAAAATACCCTCAGAAAAGACTAAAACAAGGCCTGCATCCAAAATAGAAGAGACACGGTGCTGGAGAGAAAAATAGAAGAGAAGAGAATCAGCAGAAGAATAAATGTCCAAGTGACTCATTAAAAAAATAGTTTTTATTAAGCAGTAAGACTAAGTATGAGCAAGAATCCCCTTGCAAAGAGGAAAAGACAAAACTATGGACTATTGTAAGTCAGCTATAACGTGAATTACAAATATTTAAGCACTTCTTCTATTTGATTGGTGCAATCTAAAATAGAGAAAATTACCTGCCCTTACTGTGAGATATCTCATTGTCTATTTTTTAATAGATTAATGAATGGAAACATAGAAATTAGGTATAGATAGTAGCAGAATAAGCAATCCAATTTAGGAATTTTCTTTCTGAAACTGCTCATCAGACCATCAGGTTATAGAAAAGATAATTATTCTATATGAACTACCATTTTATCTGGTAAACAAGCAGAGGCCATGACCTGCTGGAATCCTTAGATTTACAATGTCCTATCATTGTCACTTAAAGAAGTCAGTTAGGTAGAGCAGACAGTTTGGGAAAGAACAATGCTTTCAAAACATCTTCGTATTTTTTTTCTTTTTTTGCACAGATACGGAAACATTAGCAGAGAAATAAATAATTCGACACAAGTATATTTTGCTAAAACGTAAAGATGATAACATGTTAGAACCAAAACCAAAGAGGTGTACCAACTCTGTCTTCTCATACTTACAGCTATTGTCACCACGGTCCGGTCTGCAAAGGCTGTCATTACTACTTTTTGCAAAATATTCTCCTGCAAAAAAAAAAAAAAAAAAGTGTAAATTTTCTCTGGATGACTTTGTCATCATAATATTTTACCCCAAGAACAATATTCCACTGAATCCCTTGTGAGCATTCTCAATCCCTCATTTTCTGTGGAAGTCATAAAAAGGGGCAGTCCCCAGCAGCAGGTTCATGCTGGATTCTACGTGTCTTCAAAACACAAATGAAAGTCAGTCACTGATCAGCCATAAGTGGGTAATAGATTTATGTCCAGGAAACGCAAAGAAGAAAATGAAATTAAATGAGTATCAAAATGCTCACTTGAGTTATACCACAGAAAGTATGTATTCGAAACCAGCAAAATTCTGTAATGATGTTAAGCTTTGAGTCAGAAAAGGGGAAAAACTAAAATTGATGCCACAAATTTGGACTTTGACACATAAATGAACATTCTAGGAAGAAACACTTTTTATCCCCACCACAAAGCACTGTTATAATTATATATATATATATATATANTTAGACTGTAAACTATAGCATAAAACTTCAAAACAAGGGCTCTGAAATCAAATAGTTTGGAACTGTGTCCTGGATCCACCACTTACAATTTACTCCTAGTCTAGACAATTTATTCCTAGTCTACCTTTCTTCACTTACAAAACGGCATTTAAAAAAATAGTAACTTCTTTCTAGAGTTTATTGTGAGAATGAAATAATATAAGTAATGTGGTTGGTGCTATGCCTGGCATTCAATAAATGTCTCTTAAACTCTTTGAGGGTAGAATTATTGATTGCTTATCATGTGCCATGTATCGTACCAAACTTTTTGTGTAGGTTATTTTATTTTCGCAACAACTCTATATGGTGGGTACTACTATGAATGTGTTATTTCTCTTAGCATCTCTAGATGAGTGGATCAGTGAATGAATGATAGATGGAATTGTGACCAGTGGAGCTAATTATAGGGGTAAACAGCAACCTAGAAACATGGTTAAAAGCATGACAATCAGCAAAGAAAGAGTGAAAGAGACGGTGAGCAAAGGAATGTGACTCCCATACTAGTATAGCAGCTAACAGCACAAGTTGTAGAAACAGGTAGACTTGGGTTTGAATCACTGCTCCATCACTTATCAGCCATATAATATGGGGCAAAATTTATAATTTCTATAAAATACTGGTTATCTACTTTATAGACATATTATGAAGATTAAATGAGATAATATATGTAAAATATTTTGCATAGAACCTAGCATATAGTAGATATTCAATAGATATTAACTAGTACTATTATTTAATTAAGATAATCATGAAGACAGAATTTTGATAGTGAGAGAAATAAAATAGAATCATGAAGTATAAGGTAATGACTTTGATTCGTTAATCATAGTTATCAAAATCAGGCATGATAGAAAGATTCCTGCTGTCAGTGTTCCTTATAGTGCAGTATCCTCACCAGTCCACACAATATTTTTGCCCACTGAGTCTGGGATAAAGTTAAAAATTAATCCTCATGAACTAAAGCTAATGAAATGTTTAGAATATTCTGCCTTCTTACCCTATCATCACTTTAGCCCAAATGCTAGGAAAAAGAGAAACAAAAGTCTTCTGTCAGCTATTGAATGTGTTATGATTTAGAAAATTTCTGAGATTCACAGTAGAGTCTGTACTTTTTACATTTGATAGACCTCAAATTTGCCTGAGTTATTAGAATTCCAGAAAAAAGGCTTTGGGGAAGGGTTGAAGGCCTTTTTGAACCTAAGAAGACAAGAAATTGAATTGTTACAACAATATTGCTATTTAAGAAAGAATATTAAGTTACTTTTCAGAAATTTATATCAGAATTAGAAAAATGCAGAAATATAGTTTATACTTCTTAAGGAGGTGGTGGAGGAGATTAGGTATATACATGCATACATATATACATAGGTCTAAATATATTTTTATGTATATGAGAGAAGTGTCAGGAATAGGGTAGGAAAGAGAATAGTAGGATTACATTAGAATCTGCTTAGGAGCTTTTCTAACATGTAGATATTCTCTCTTTTGGGGTATATGAAAATCCTAGGAGTAAATGGGAAGCCTGGCATGTATGTTTAATAAAGCTTCCTTGGGGACTCTGATATATGCTGCCTCCCAAATAAATTACAAGCCACGTCAGAAAGTAGGAGTTTACATTATAAAATATAACTGAAAACTAAAGTCTGATGTTCTAGAAAATATTAACTATTTTTCCTGAGTGGTTGAAACTTGGGAGATAACTTTTGCTATGTTCTGTGAGGCAAAGAGGAGGGAGGCTAGAGTTGATGAAGACATCTTTCTTTTATGTATGATTTTGTCTATGTTGGGCCCTGTTAATTTTCATTTACTTAGGTACAAATAGCTAATGCGTATTTTTTAACTTTAATGTTTGTTATTTATATGCATAGCCTGAATGGGAACATGATCCAAAGTTTAATTTTTTGGTTGAAATTTAGTATTTGGCTTCATATATATAAAGATTGGGGTAAGGCGATCTGCCTTGCCTTGCCTTTCTTCCACTGTGTCAAAGAATTTATGATCAAGGGCTAGAGTCAATATTAATTATATGATTTTGTTTTAACCAAGAAGAACTTAGTTAAATTTAAAATTGTAGTTGTACTCATAGATAAAGGGTTTTCTTTGTTAAAGGGGAAAGAAGAGCTATCTCTTATACTTGCTTAACTTTTCATTTAATAAGTTAATGTATTCATAATAAAGAGAAAATGAAAGGAGTTTAAAAAGTAAATTGAACACATAGTTATCAGAGAAAACAATTTTAAAATTATGATTTTAAACTCTCATCTGTATTGCTAAGAAAAGAATGCCCTATATGGTAATAATTAAAAAGTGGGGAAGAAAAAAAGAATCCTGCATTCTAAGGATGACCTAGACCATTGATAATCTAAGCTTGAAGTTAATCATTAGATTTTCTGAACCTTTATTACACTGGATCTGTTCAGTCTGCTTTAACAAAATGCCATAGACTCAGTGGCTTATAAACAACAGAAATGTGTTTCTCACAGTTCTGGAAGCTGGGAAGTCCAAGATCAAGTTTCCAGCAGATCTGGTATCTGGTGGAGGCCTGTTTCCTGGTTCCTCGATGGTACCTTCTTACCATGTCCTCAGATGGTGGAAGGGACAATGCAGCTCTCTAGGGTCCCTTTTATAAGGGTACTAATCATCCTTTTCATAAGGGATGTGCTGAAACTAAATTGTGCCTGAAGACCCTTATGTTACCTTTACATGTCAAATTTCTATTGTATTTGGCCAACCTTTTATTTTAAGGCACTAGGGCAAGAAGGACTAAGGGGTTTCCAAAGGTATAGAAATAGTAACATGTGCATATCAACAAAAATCACTTGGTAGGAACCCAATACCAACCAATAAGCCTACTCCTACTGTCTCAGATCTACTTCCGTTTCAGAATTAGAAGCTTTAAGGATTATGAAATTCTGGGAACTTGGAGTAGGTCCACCTAGAAGTAGAAGCAGCAAAGCCCAAAAAACCAGTAAAATTTTTTAGTAGTGTTGCTTAATTTTTTAAGTGTTATTTACTGGAAAATAAAACTATACCATGTTTAATCACTAAGCAATTTTTAACAAAAAACTTTAGCCCTAGGAATAGGTTAAACATGACACAATTTGCTATCATAGAATAATATATATGGGTAAAGGGTACCAGTTAGATTCCCATCAGCAAAAACTGGGTGATTTTCATTCTGTGGTATAGAGGTGCTAGTTAAGAGGCAGGAATTATTTTAAAATGACTTTAATTTTGATCATGTAATTACAGGATCTATTTATTCACTTGTTTTTAACTTATTCACAAATCTTAGTCATGAGCATTATTAATAGATAATTTGATGCCTTGTCACTTAGCAGTACAAGCATGTTTATTTTTGACTTTTAAACTCTAATTCACCCTTCTTGTATTTTTCTATTCAGTCATAACCCTCTCCTTCAAAATTTGGTGAGGCATCTTTGACTTTTGTCATAATCAGACATGCTAGCTTCAAGAGCTTTCCTGTTCCTCTTTTAATGTCTGTTTCGCACATTGTATTAGTTCCTTTTACAGTGTTAATTCTTCCTACAGTATGAATTTTTTTTTTTTTTTTGAGATGGAGTCTCGCTCTGTCACCCAGGCTGGAGTGCAGTGACGCAGTCTCCACTCACTGCAAGCTCCGCCTCCAGGGTTCACGCCATTCTCCAGCCTCAGCCTCCCTAGTAGCTGGGACTACAGGCACCCACCACCATGCCTGGCTAATTTTTTGTATTTTTAGTAGAGACGGGGTTTCATCGTGTTAGTCAGGATGGATACAGTACGAATTTTTATTCATTTTGCAAATATTCATCATAGATATTTTTGTCTTATTATTTCAGTTAGAATATGATTTTTTTTTTCTTTGGATTCAGAAGGTAACTTTCCTATTGCACTTAGGATAAATTCCACAAAAACTCTTTAACAAGGTTTTTTTCCTGGCTATTAGAAAGGAGGAAGACCCTTGTTGAACTGAAGATAGTAATGATGGGAGAGGACTTTGACTTCTGTAACACCTCATTCAGATAACTGGCTATTTTAGTTTAATTACGTGAATTTTGTCATCTCCCTTGGAGCTGCCTCCCAGAGCTGGTATGTCAGACATCCTCAAGTAAACCTTGACCCAATTTTAGAAATCTTGGCTAATTTTGAGTTAGGAAGTCCTTTCTTTAAGCAATATTTTTAAATTAATGGAACAATCACAAAATATATTTTACATATTGCACTTTTCAAAATACTTTAAAGTACTTTTAAAATACTCAACACCACAAAGTAACTTAGTTTAAAATAAAATAAAATTTTGAAATCAGACCTAATCAAATTTATATATCTCACATTTTCTTTCAAAATTTTGACCAAGATATCAATTAATAAATCCACTTTGAAAGACATTTTAAGGTATAAATGTGTCTGTTCATGTGGATAAAATTGTGTCATTGATATAACGTTACTATTCCTTTAAAGATTTTATGTTCTGAAAATATCTCCTCTTAGTCTATAAAATTGAGCAAAAGGATTACTGTTTTGAAAGACTTAAAAAAATGCTTAGCTATTTTTTAGCTAAGAAAAAAGATTCCTTTTCAGTAAATGGATAAAGCTGAAAAATAATAAATTAATAAAATGTTTTAAATAAAAAAAAACAAAGAAAATTATGTTATATAAATAAAAGGAATTTTCCCTCCTGGCAGCAGAGAAAATGGCTACTAATGTGGCAAAATTGCCCTTCCCTAAATGGTGCCAAACTTAAGCCTAACAGCTCCTGCAATCCTCCTATTCATTTCCTGATGGTAGGTGATCAGACAGGTCGACTGAGAAAGAATAACTACAGGGAAACATCCATTACAATGACCTGTACCCACCAATTGTGAAAAGATGGCAGAGATAAATGTATTAATTATAATATTTTGGAGTAGTCACATAGAACAGAATTTGTTATTGGGTTCACCCTCTTGTACCCCATGGAAAAACATTAGATTTTGAAATATTCTAATGACTTATAGGATGTTATTTTAAATATAAGGGGATTTAACACTAAAGTTATGTGATTATAGCATAAAATGTAGATAGACATATGTAGGATTAATGGCATATATAAAAAATAAATATACTATTTAGAAAATATACCTAGACCTCCTGGAAGAGATTTGACCATATTCTTCAGCTGAGCAATTTCTAAGGCTTCCCAGAGTCTGTCATCTGTGCATTTGCACTCTGGATCTAAATTAAATCTGAGGGAAAAATTAGTTAATTAGTCAATAAGTCAAAATAGAGAAACTTTTATGTATATTTGCTTATTGCTTTTCTTTCCTTACAATGTAAGTTTCATTTGTTTTGGTCACTGCTGTATATTCAGCATCTAGAACAGTGCTCAGAGCAGTGCAAGCACTGAATTCATGCTTGATGAATGAAAGCATGATCTTAATAGTATAAAAAATTGTCTTGATGATATCATTATAAAACTTTATATACATTATATCATATTACCAAGTTTGTTACCTAGATCCATTGGCTCCAAACTACGCTTAGTATAACCCAAATAGTATCTAGCAAAATATTCCTGCAGGACTGATGCTACATACATACATCTCTATAGAAATATATGACACTATTTTAGATAAGCTGTGCTGCATCACCAACAATAGTAGTGTACTTGTCCATTCTCATGCTGCTATAAGGACATACTCGAGACTAGGTAATTTATAAAGAAAAGAGGTTTAATTGACTCACAGTTCTGCAGGGCTAGGGAGGTCTCAGGAAACTTACAATCATGGTAGAAGGGGAAGCAAACATGTCCTTCTTTACATGGTGGCAGGAGAGAGAAGTGCTAAGCAAAGTGGAAAAGTTCCTTATAAAACCATCAGATCTCACGAGAACTCACTCATTATTATGAGAACAGCATAACTGCCCCCATGATTCAATTACCTCCTATTGGGTCCCTCCCATGACACTTGAAGATTATGGGAACTACAATTCAAGATGAAGTTTTGGTGGGGACACCAAACCATATCAAGTAGTATTCATAATAAATATATTTGGAGATATAAATTCACTGTGGTATTGCTAAATTACTTGACACATCCAGAAGTTTTAAAGTAGTTTTATAACTAAATATTAGGCAATCTTACATACATTTTTTCTTTAAAATAAAGAGTAATTAGTAAAAGGAGGTGGCAAACACTTCTTTGTAATTAAGTAGATGGAGGTTAGGAGCAAGATAGAACAAAATATGATCAAATGAGAGATGTGATCTGGGGGACAATGCTGATATCATTTTGCTCCAAATCTCACATGTCCAGGGAGGGACCTTGTGGGAGGTTATTAGATCACAGGGGCATTTTACCCCACCCTGTTCTCATGATAGTAAGTGGATTCTTATGAGATCCGATGGTTTTAAAGTGTGGCAGTTCCCCCTTCACTCTCCCTCTTTCCTGGCACCATGAGAAGATGTGCCTTAGCTTCCCCTTTGGCTTCTGCCATGATTGTAAGTTTCCTGAGGCCTCCCCAGCCATGAAGAACTATGAGTCAATTAAACCTCTTTCCTTTATAAATTACCCAGTCTCAAGTCATTCTTTACAGCAGTGTGAAAACAGACTAATACAGATGCCAACATGGACTTTGGAATCAGACAAACTGCAGTTGGAATAGCAGTTCTTCCGCTTACTAGGTGTATGAACTTGGTTTAAGTTATAGCTTCTTTGAGTTTCAAAACCCCCATCTGTAAAATGGGGATAATAAATACGTACCCTAGAGAAATGGTTGGAGAATTTAAACAAATAATATATTTAAAGCAGCTAGCAGATGATTGATATCCACCCCGCTTTTTTTTTTTTTTTTTTTTTTTTTTTTTTTTTTTTTGGTGGGAAACCCTGAACCAGGCATGAAGACTGTAGCAGCTTTATTCATAGCAATTTCGGCTGAAGTAAAGTTGTAAGGGGTGGAGGGGTAGGTAAAGGGATTAACCAAAGTCAGAATATCTGCTGAGGTCAGGCCAGACACACAAGTTAGACTGGATATCTGTAAGATAGAACACCTTAAAAAAGTCTGCCAAGCATCACCGTTCTCAAATATAGAGGAAAAAGTGGCTTTTATAGAATCAAACTGAAAGGGATGAAGATCTCCTGGAAACATAATTTTATAGGTTAACTCAGCAACTCTAGACTTTTCCAATCCAAATTGTTGGATGGCATATTTGATTTTATTGTCTTGATATCAGTTCACTCAGACCTGAAAAATGACTCTGAGTAAAACCTTTCTATGAGTCAAAGGCTAAATCCCGAGGCACACAGATGCTTGCTAAATATGTTACCTACCTAATGGAACCACTGAATAGTATTGGATCCTGCAGAATGATTGAAAGTCTAGAACGGAGTGTGTGCAGTGGTAATTTGGAAATGTCTATCCCATCAATGACAATTTTTCCTGTTAAGGAGAAACAGAAGTTACAGACACATAGTAAAATCACAAGTGAAATAATATTTGTTTACAAATTGAAAGTTATTTCCTAGTTCAGGGTTGAAATTCAAGAGACCAACTTTTCCATTTAAGCATGTGGTGATTCCTCAAGTATCTAGAACTAGAAATACCATTTGACTCAGTGATCCCATTATTAGGTATATACCCAAAGGATTATAAATCATTGTACTATAAAGACACATGCCACATATATTTATCACAGCACTATTCACAATAGCAAAGACTTAGAACTAACCCAAATGTCCATCAATGACAGACTGGACAAATAAAATATGGCACATATACACCATGGAATACAACGCAACCATCAAAAAGGATGAGTTCATGTCCTTTGCAGGGACATGGATAAAGCTGGAAACCATCATCCTCAGCAAACTAACACAGGAACAGAAAACCAAACACCACATGTTCTCACTCATAAGTGGGAGTTGAACATGAGAACACATGGACACAGGGAGGGGAACATCACACACCAGAGCCTGTTGGGGGGTGGGGGGTTAGGGGAGGGATAGCATTAGGAGAAATACCTAATGTAGATGACGGGTTGATGGGCACAGCAAACAACCATGGCACATGTATACCTATGTAACAAACCCACACGTTCTGCACATGTACCCCAGAACTTAAAGTATAATAAAAAAAAATCATGTGTCTTGGCCGGGCGCGGTGGCTCAAGCCTGTAATCCCAGCACTTTGGGAGGCCGAGACGGGCGGATCACGAGGTCAGGAGAACGGGCCTATCCTGGCTAACACGGGGAAATCCCATCTCACCTAAAAAATNCGCCACCTCGCCCGGCTAGTTTTTTGTATTTTTTAGTAGAAACGGGGTTTGTATAATTATATTTTAAAGGCTGTTCTGGGTACAGATTCCATCTCTGTCCTAGAGGAAATCTTGGTTCAGTTTTTAGAGTGAAGGAATTCTTTCAATCATTTAATTCACACTATCTCTCTTTTCTGTTGAGGCAGTATTACCCTTATGATAACCCTCATGTGTCCTTTCTGATGTCAAATTTTAATATCAAGTTAACTTTCAAAAGAACATTAATTTCTAGCTTATATGCAGTTTGTGATTTAACATAACATTTTACCTACTCATGCACAGCCTTCTGGACAGATCTTTCTTAGATACATTTGACAATTTCAAATAATATATTTCAAAAGGCAAAATTTATGGCTTTTTACCATAAACACATAGAGAAGGCCATTATTAATTCTAGCCATCATTAATCCCAGTGAATCATTCTTCTTCAAATTGCTTTAGGAAATAATGAGTGGTGTTGGTTATCAATAGATTCTATTAAACAGAGATTTTCACACTGCATTTCAGAACTTTTATGGCATAGTACTTGAATATAATACAGTACCTCTCATCAACTAAGCCCTGGAAATTTACTGTTCTGAAACATTTTCCAAAAGTTGTGGCAAATTTATTTTATGTTTATTGGTAATAGGAATGCCTTTAAACCATATGTCAGGTCCTATTTATTGTAATTCTCAACGTGCTATCATCAGTTCATCAAGGAGATGATTGAGCAGATTCTCAAAACAATAGTACTGAGGATTCAGAACCCATTCAGGAAATAATAAATTGTAGTTTTCATGCACATTTCTCTAATTCATCAATTTTAAAAGCTTAGATAATGCACTCACTGTGGCCATGTCAATGGAAGCTGTTGCCTCATCCATAATAAGAATGCTGCTTTTGCGGACAAAGGCCCTGGCAAGGCAAAATAGCTGTCTCTGTCCAACACTAAAATTCTCCCCACCTTCAGTGACAACCGCATCTAAATCAGAGAAAGAAGCAAGGATTTCACTAAAGAAATGCTACTAACATTTTCCTTGGGCAAAATCATGAAAAACACATTACGTTGTATGACAGCATGATGGATATCACTTAGTGCTGGTGCAAGGACTTCACACTGGAACACAAAGAGGAACTCCGCTTGAGAAAATAAAGATGTTCCTAAATCATCTCATTTATGACAATAGGTAGTGAATTACCTCTGATAGTAGGATATAAAACATTCTGACAACAGAAAGACCTTGGAAATTATTTAATTATTTAATACAATTCTCTAAGGGGATTACTTAACATAATTACCTAAGATCCAGAGAGATGAAATGGCTTGCCCAAAGTCACATTTAGCTAACTTGATAAGATACAGAATATTCTCAACTCTAATTCCACTTCTCTTTTAATTATACCATCTTTCTGAACTGTAAGTACCAAGTGGATAAGGACTGGGCTTGTTGTTGTTTGTCAGTATGTCCCTAGTACTATGATATCTTAGACAGGAGCTGAATAACACACTGTTGTATGGATAAATGAATGATGTGTCCTCATTATCCTTTTCTTTTTTTTGGTTTCCATCTACATTTCATAAACTGTACTATTGTGAGTTTAAGATAAATTCTGTTTCCAAATGTATTTTTTATTAGAATTCAAACACCTTTTCCTAATGGCCTGGGGAAAATTTCTATTGATTATATTCTAATGGTATCAAAGTCTTATAATTTGTCATGATTGGAAAATAGGTATTTATTTTCCAAACTCTAATTTACATATAAGAGGATGCTGGAGACAAGGAATGTTTCCACTAAAGCTGGCCTGAACCAAATCTTCATTAAGCAATTGGTCATCTTTACTAAGATGACGAGCACAATATTCATCAGTTACATAATGTAAATACAATCCCCTGTTGCCTGTGCTGTACCATAACCCCAAAACACTATGCTCACAATTCTAAACAGGTGCATGCAGCTCTCATGTTAATGAAGAGGACTAGAAAGATGCAATTGTCTGTCTTTCCAAATATTAATGGTGAGAGAGGGGATCTCTAAATGCCAAGAGAGAAAGTTTTATAAGCATGTATTAATTTCTCAAGTAGACTTGCTGGGCTTTCCACAGGAGACATCAAAAAAACTATTATGGGAGCTAGGCATAGGGGCACCTATAGTCCCAGCTACTCAGGAGGATCACTTGACCCCTGGGATTAGAGGATGTAGTATGTGATGATCTTGCCTGTTAATGGCCACTGCACTCAAGTCTGGGTAACATAGCAAGAACTTGTCCCAAAAAAAGAAAAAATCATTATGGAAAGTTCATCTAGAGTTCTGGAATTACTTTCACAACCTGACCCTGGCAAGTCAATAAAACATTCCTTAAAGATATGCTGTCTTAATTTTTGGTTGTGGCATACTTTCTCTTTGGAACTTAATTAAAATAATAAAATGTAGTGTTTTTGAGTTGGTCTTCCTTTTCGAATAAACTAACAGATAAACATAATTTTATTTTGTAGGTTGATTTTTAAAAAACTAGATGCCAAATAACACAATTTGGCAACTATATGTTATATATTAAATGTAGAGTATCAATCAATCAACTATTATCTTTTCTAGTGTTTTCTTAGAAGATATTAAGGAAGCAGAAGTCAAAAATTATACATGTTCCTTTTAATGAGTTAAAGATAGTATGAACTCTGTGGTTTCAATAATCACATTGTTCTTTCATTCTGTCATCATTTATTTGTCAGACATTGTACAACCTCTAGGAATGAATTTTTATCAGTGATTGAGTACATGTTGTGTTCTTTACACAAGTGTTTAAAACTGATACTGCCTCAAGGCAATACAAAACAATATCTTAAAACACAAACAACCCCATCAAAAAGTGGGCAAAGGATATGAACACACACTTCTC
>NW_016809129.1:107074-116492 GCF_001698545.2 Rhinopithecus bieti | reverse complement strand
AAAAAAAAAAAAAAAAAAAAAAAAAAAAAAAAAAAAAAAAAAAAAAATCATGTGTCTCTACATAATATACACATTTGGTGACGGTTTGTCTTTCTTATATATTTCTCCTAAAAGAATTCAGAGTTTTAATTCTGTTTATGTGATCATACCAACCAAAAAGTACTTTTATCCCGTCCTGAGTCCTTTCCCTTCTAGTATTCCCTTTATCTTCCTTCCCACTTTATTTCTCTCCATGGGATTTATCAGAATCTGATATTCTATATACCTTTACTTATCTTTTATTGTCTGTTCCCCAACTAGGATATAGGCTCTTTAAAAACCTGGATCTTTGTCATTCACTCCTGTATTGATTTAATAGTACAATGCATTACAAATAGAGAAGTACATTCTGTGATATGAATATCAAGTTTTAATAAATTTCTCCATACTGCATATGGACTTAGAGAGATTTGTGCAGTGTTGATGTTGCTTCTCCACCATGATATATGCAGTTAATCATACCACTTTTGTGCAGAGACCATATTGCCTTGTGAGATAAGATGTCAGGCTCAGAATGGTAGCTACAGTCCTTTTACCAGATAGATTTAGAGTAGACAAGATTAGCTTAACCTATGTCTTTCAGGAATAATAGATCAGAAATAATAAATTATGTATTAAAATCCTAATAGCCTACTGCTATTAAAAAGAGAATAAATCATTGATAGTTCACATGGGACCTGAAATCACGTGTCTAGACTCACGAGGATCAGGCTAACCTAACATGATCGGTCATAAACACAGTGTTTTAATGAAAAATGTCAATTGATTTTTGATCACTTAATTGCCTTATAACTTTAATCCCACTGAAAGTCCTTAAAGTGTCTGTGCATTATTACTAGCCATGGAAAAAATAAGCTACTAACCTCATAACAGGAGTTTACCTTATTCCTGAATCTAAACCCCACAGATATTACATTTACTATAGTTCCATGTTGTTGTTCATAAACTGACCTCTTTTTCTCACAGAGCCGTTGTATAGATTAAATTCAATAATATAAACTGTCAAGTACAATAAACATGCAAAGTACTGTAATAATCATAATCATTACATATAATAATAGTAAGCACTCCTTGTACTGTCAAGTACACTAAGTTTGATCAAATCATTGCTGGATCCTCTTTCATTCAAGATACTTTATGTGCTGGGCTATTTATACGTCACTTCATAGACTAAATAATGGGACTTCTTTTAAAAAAAAGATTAAGTTATTTCTATGCTCTTGTGTATCATATTATTAATAATTTGGTGGATGAATGTGTATGTTTTGTGTATGTTGTTATCATGAGCTTTATCACTTTGCAGCAAAGGTTGCCTCCTCACAAAATGTTCAGTGTCATTAAGCCATGTTATTAAGCAGATGATGGTAAGAGTTACGTACAAAAATTTAAAATGCAGACTACTTATCTCCTTGTACTTTTTTCCTTTGTTGGAAAGAGACATATGTTTAATCTAAAGGAAGCAAGGCAGTTGTCCTCCCTCTTTCTTTCTCTTGAAATTCTACCTCCACCTACTGCTATTCAAAGTGGGTGGTCTTGTTTTCATTTTACCAGTTTATTAAAATGCTTTAGCAATAATGTATAGACACGAGTTTAAGGTTCATCATTTTATTTCCCCAATTCTATGTCCTTTATTTACTTTTGAGCTGTTTATTTGGGATATCTACCTTCAACCATGTGTAGAGCACAAAGTCCTTATAAATATTTGCTTTTTATTTCTGCAGGATTAGGTAAATTGATTTTTTTAAAGGAAAGCACCACATGGCCACTTAAAAAATTTAGTTAGCAACTCACCATCAAATATATCAACCATTCTGAAGAAAGCCAGAGATAACGATGATTTCCCACTGCCAGTGCGACCACATATGCCCACCTATGAAAACAGCTGTCACTCAAAGAGAAGAGGACTCAGACAAAGGACAGAAGATAAGCTTGTTTTATTTTTTAACTTAAGATATTATGATAAAACTGTAATTATGTTTAAATAGTTACATTTATAGTCACCATTTTTTCTTAGGTCTACATTATAAACTATTATCAAGATAAAAACAGGCTGGGCACAATGGCTCACACCTGTAAACCCAACACTTTGGGAGGCTGAGGCGTGTAGGTCACTTGAGGCCAGGAGTTCAAGACTAGCCTGGGCAATATTGTGAGAACCCATCTCTACAAGAAAATACACAAATTAGCTGGGTGTGGTGGTGTGTGCCTGTAGACCCAGCTACTTGGAAGGCTCAAGTGGGAGGATAGCTGGAGACCAGGAGGTCGAGGCTGCAGCGAGCCGTGATCACGCCACTGTGCTCCACCCTGGGTGAAAGAACAAGACCCTGTCTCAAAAAATAAAAACTAAAAATATGAAAAGAGTCCTCATCCAATCTTCGGTGATTTCATTCTAACTATTTTTATTTCCATGTGATTGCCTTGCTTTTTCTTCGTGGCTTTTTTTCACATTTAATATATTGTCGGACTAACAAATAATGATTCCATATTATCTCAGAAGTTATAGTTTTATAACGAAAAGCAGAATGATTCCATTTTATTCTGCCCACGTATTCTTTTTATGATAACTAAAAGAAGTAATTTGGGGACTAGAGTTATTATGAATGCAAAGGCTCCCAAGGGGATGGCTATTTTGGCCAGGAGCCAGAAGACAGAAATTTTTAAAAACATGCCTATTGTTGACTTTTCTCATCTTCATGGGAGACTAGTGAATTACAATATGACTTGGAGAACATGTATTGTAGACTGATCCTATCTCTCCCTTTTTTCTTTTATGCAGATAATTTGACCTACACCAGGTAGGGAATATTATGTGAGGCCCGTGAGAATATACTTACTTGGCTGGGAAGTATGAAGAGTTTAGGTAGTAAAAAAGCAGACTCCATCAGAGGTTTTATGTAGAGAACAAATAAAATGCAATGATTTCATACCTTTTGTCCAGGTTTGATGTAAGCCTTGACGTGCTTAAGAACAGGTTTCAGATTATTTTCATATCTGACACACAGATCATGTATCTTAATCTCCCCTTCTTGTGGCCAATGTTCTGGAACTTGAGAAGGATCTGGAGGATGGAGTGGGGAAATAGACAGATAGATAATAGGCAGACAGAGATTGATGTAGAAAGAAATGTATACATACCTAAATACATTTATACGTATAGATTTTTTTTTTCTAAATTTAAAGTAATACTGAACGAAACTATGTGGCAGGATTTTTTTAAAAAATTTAAATCATATTCAAATAAACACCTTTTGATTAAGCACTTTTAAGACAGTTTTTTCGTGTTTGTTTCTGGAGCCATAACCATCATCACCTCTCCTTAGCATTCCGTCACTCAATTCTATTCAAACTGGACAGAGATAGTTCTTTTCTGAATTTATTTATTTGTTCAGTCAGTTGGTCATTAAACACTTATGTGCTTTAAATGTGAGAGGTGCTGTGCAAGGTACTGGGAATATGGAGATGAAAGACACAGCTCGAGGTGCTTGCTGTGTCCTTGGGGAAGTGTCCAGTAGGTCAGCACCTACAGTACTACATGGAGGCCCCTTGATGAAGGCAAACCTACGGTGCTAACCTCGGAGGTCCAGGAGGGCTCCAAGAGGAACCAGTGCCTGAAATGAATCTTAGAGGATGGGAGCTGGGGAAATTCATTTTAAATATATGTACATAGGAGAATAAAGAGGAAAAGAAAGCCTAGCATGTTAGTGTGGCCAGAGTAAAAGCGGTGCAGGTGGATGACAAGAAATGAGACAAGATAGATGGACAAGGGTTGGCTAACGAAGGGGCTCATGATCTTAGCTAAGTTTTCTGGATTTTGTCCTTGAAGAGCTAGATGGCTGTTGAAAAACTTAGGTAAAGGAATGCCTTTTAAGCTTGGAGATTTGCATTTAATGAAGATTATTCTGTCCTCAGTATTGAATTTCCTGACAGTTTTATTCTAGCAAAGTTGGGAA
This sequence comes from Rhinopithecus bieti, assembly GCF_001698545.2. Lineage (NCBI taxonomy): Eukaryota > Metazoa > Chordata > Mammalia > Primates > Cercopithecidae > Rhinopithecus > Rhinopithecus bieti. The sequence goes on along the minus strand of NW_016809129.1, from coordinate 112,503 downwards.
TCTCAGTCCGTATTTTAAGATCCAAATTTCTTGACACTAAGTTAATAACGTCTTGAGAAAGAGAATTAATAGTTTATAGTTTAGGTCAGCAATTAATGTAATAAAGCCCAAATATTTTTATAAGTCTCTTTAAATATCATTAAATAAATATCTGTTTGGACTCTGGTTTTATCCAAGACTTTTCAGGCATAAATAGTCACATCTTTTCAGGTGTACATAATCAAGCAAAGCCAAGATGAGAGACAGTTTTCTGGATATTGAAGTGGAAAGCAAAAGCAGAAACAACAATATGCCTAACACACACTAATATTTGATTAAAATAAATATTTAAGTGAAACAAACAATATTTAGAGCAATACCCATTGTGCCTTCATAGTTCTCTGACTCCATAGTCAGGAAACTGTTCACTTTCTTCACTGCACCCATCTGGACCTCCAGGTCAGCCAAGTTCCTCACAACCCAATTCAAATAATTGGTTATCTGTGTCAGGTGATTAAAAAAAATTTTTAAATAAATTTAAGTAAGAAGTTGTGGTTAATCACCGGAAATTTTGGAACGAGATAACTTGGACCATTAGTGTACATGTGTGATACAACTCATAAGTGCTACAGAATATTAGAGACCAAGGAGAATGTCATGTGATATATCAGCAAAGAAGGTGTCTGCTCCCTTCAAGGGTCCATAAGCATCACTATTTTGTGAACTGTCCTGATTTCCCCGCATGGTGGATAGTGGTATACACTTCTGTTTGCACTTATCTCGTGTATATTCACATTCATTGTAGCGTCCCCAACTGGGTTGTGTACAACTCAGGACAGGGATCCCAAACAGCCTGGAGAGTACTCTGACCACAAGATCTGAGAAGTTCTTAAAAATTGGTTCACAATGCTAGAAATGAATCCAACCTGTTCTATAAACCTGGGTTTGGGCCCCAATCTACTATTATTTGCAAGATGTAATCTTCTTATGAATTTAAACCTTTCCTCTAACATCCATGAATAAGAGTTGATAATAACTGTAGTAGACCCTCCAACACTGCACAAAATGAGATGTTTTTCCCTTTATTTATTCTTTAAAAAAAGGGATACATGTGCAGAACGTGCAGGTTTGTTACATAGGTATACGTGTGCCATGGTGGTTTGCTGCACCTATTGACCCACCCTCTATAAGTTCCCTTCCCTCACCCCCAACCCCCGACAGACCCTGGTATGTGTCATTTCCCTCTCTGTGTCCATGTGTTCTCAATATTCAACTCCCATTTATGAGTGAGAACATGCGGTGTTTGGTTTTCTGTTCCTGTGATATTTTTATCCATACCTACCGTAAGTGCATACAGAAGACCCAAGCCTACCAATCCAGAATTCGAAGACCCACTAATGGATGCTATAGATGCAGTGAGGACAATGCAGGCTCCCAGATAATCCTTTGAAAAAGCAAGAGAAAATGTTAAAAGGTCACTCCCAAGTTCTTAAACCAAATATTTCAATCAATTTACAGAGGTGATCACTAAGAGAATATACATCATTCCATATGTGTCCTGTTAAGTTTCAGAGGAAGAATACCTAAGATATAGAAGAATAATAGCTTGCAATATTAGGGCTGGAATGGAGAGTGATTCCATGCTCTCACTACACACACACACACACACACACACATATATACAGGATGTTTAGCATATATATATATGGTTATATATATATATATGGTTGTATATATATATATGGGTATATATATATATGGGTGTATATATATATGGGTGTATATATATATATGGGTATATATATATGGGTATATATATAAATATGGGTATATATATATATGATATGGGTTCTGAGAAGTTAAACATCTTGCCAGAAGTTAAGCTATAATTGGTGGCACAATGAGGATCAGATGTAGGGTTTCCTTTTTTTTTTTGTTTCCAACTTTCTACTGCATTATGTTGCCAGACAAGCAATTGCTTTTGGACCTGATGTTCTAGCTCAGATTTCATGTGTGCTTATGTCAGGATTGTGATTAGCTCCTTTGTGTCATGTAGTGAGGCCCTTGCAGAAATTTGTCTCTGGTTAACTTGTTGGGATTTGTATTAGGTTGATGCAAAAGTAATGGCAAAACCCACAATTACTTTGGTTCCAACCTAGTATTTGAACTTTTTGTCAACTATCTGGGCTCAGAGTCTGGGACACTAAACCTACAGATTTCATGTAAATAAGAATAAGGGCTATGTTTGCTCAGACAATACAAGTATGGACGTGTCTTAATGTATTTAAATAGTATATGATTCAATCATAAACTCTTTTCCAAAATTAAAACAATTCTTTAATAACAGCCATAGATTTAAATAAAAGATAGGGACATCTGTCCATTTCCTAATGCTTTCTTTTTATCCCATTTCCCAACATTCTAGGTATTGTTCTGTCTCATCATTCAAAAAAGAAATTCTAAAAACTTCTCATGTTGATGTGTCACACATCACCAAAGCAGATAGAATTTCAGATATGGTCACTTTCTAGAATTATCTCAAGTCTCATTCCACTGATAAAACTCCTTCTCTAGATAGATTTGTCTGTGGTCCCTCAACAACAATCTCACAATTAGATGATAACACATTAATGACAGTAATGGAATGTTGAACATGCTGAAGTCAAAGAATGGAGATGTTTCTCAAATGAGCTCACATGTTTACATTCCTGTCTCTTTTAAAAACAGCTCCAAAGATCAAACTGTTGGAACAACCAGTGATCCCAGCCGTGGAATAAAAAATCTGGGTTCAGACACTGACCTTGACAGTTACTAGTTAATGAGCTTAGACAAGCAATTTAAAACCCTCTGAGACTGTTTCTTCCTTGGAAAATATAAATGATATTTAATTCACAAGGATTTTAAAGGAATAAAATGTTAAATACTAATTAGATTTCCCCATCTCCATGTACCAGAATGTCTTTTTTTTTTTCCTTTGGATAATTTTCAAATGTTTAAAGCAAACTTAAAAATTTGTATGCATCATAAAAACCTCAAAGGTTAAAGCAGGCACTAAAATTTAATTCCATATGGATGCTCATGATCTTTGCAAAGATTAAAGGGAAAAAATCACATAGAGTTAATCCTTTGAGGCAATAAATTCCACAGAGGTAGTAAATACTTCCTTTGATGGCCTCTTCTGGTGTATCCTTCTGTTAACAACTTGCCACACCCCTACTAGATAGTTCTTTCTCTTTTCCTCTTTATTTGAATTAACTACACAGATGCAGAGAATAACCAGTCTGGGTTGCTCTTCTGCAGTTTATACATGCCAAAGTGCTCCCAAATACTTCTAAAATATTTACAGCAATATGAATTTTTTCCTTTCAGCCATTTTGGGTAAAGTTAATACTTTCAAATTTGTGTTATACATTGTTATTTCCACATTATTTTTTTCTAAAAGTCTCATAGAGTTTCTGTAATAAGTTACAGAAAGTAAATTAATACCAGAAAATCCTTCCAGCAAGGTATGTCTGGCTTGACATTAAAAAACATATGTCATCTGTCTTCTGAGAAATTTCTGTGAGTGGTATATATGTTAAGAGTTTGAGGCAAGGTACTTCTTTTATTAATTTCTATTCTCTACCTCCTGTCAGCTGACTTCATTCATTCATTCATACATTCTTTTAAAAATGTAAGTTACATCATATAACTCCCCTGTTTAGAATTAACAGTGCCTTCCTGTTATACTTATAATACATTCAAACTCAGATGGATTACAAAGCCTTATATGATATAGTCTGGATTTTGCACTCTGTCTACTCTGACCTCGTCTGAGATTACTATTCTGCTCCTTCACTATACTCTGACCACACTAGCCTTTTCCCTATTCTTGGGAATACATCAACTTTGTTTCTCCCAATGACTGCCTGAAATGCTTGTCAATAGGTCTTGATACCTGGCTCCTTCCTATCATTTGAGGGTCAGCTCAAATATCACCTCCTTGGAAAAGTCTTCCTTTTCTTGGTTCCTACCTCCAGCCCTGTGGCTCTTCTCTATCCCATCATCCTGTTTTATTTTCCTCAAAGCACTCTGAAGTGTATGAAACAATCTTATTTGCTTGTTTGTTTACATGGTTATTTTCTATCTACTCTCATTAGAATCTACGTTCCATGAGGACAGGGTCTTTGAATTTTTACCATTATTATCTCCAGCAATAGGAATAATGCTAAATACATTGATTGTGAAACTTCAGTACTTCTTTGTGCAGTAAATGACTAGATAAATTCACCCCTTCATAAAACATTCACTGAGTTTTTCTATGAGCTGAGTATTTTCCAACTTAGGACTTCTCCCAACTTTGCTTTTAGGATTTGTACGAATCATTTAAGTCTCCACCAATCTCATTTCCAGGTTTTAAGAGCTGAACATGTAAAGATACTATAAGGGTGTATTTTTTATAAAGTGGGAAGTCCAACACCGAGTTTTATAATCTTTTAACTCCCATGTCCATTTAGAACTGTAATATGAGTCTCTTAAAAAAACTTTGCTATGTTTAAGTGTTATGAGTTATTTCCTTTTCTAAAGCGAAAAGTACTTTTATCTAACTCATGAATTTCATTATTCAGTTCCAAATTATTATATATATATGTTTTACTATTTTAATTGTGGGAAAAAAACTCACAAAATGCTGTTGCTGTGTTTTTTATAAAGAACAGATTTGGACTAGAATATAACAAGGTCATAGCTGACTGAAATATCAAAAATCACTGGGTTTAAATAAATGGAAATTAAAAAGTGGGAGTAATATGAATATAAATATAATAAAGGAAAGGTAAAACATTATGCAGTCAATTTCTGTCTATTAAGTTTAGTTTACTATGGAAATCTTTGTATTCTAAATTGGGCTCCCGAATTCACCCACTGTAAAGAATGACATGGTAGATTTGATTAGAAGATAATTTAAACTATTTTCTGTTGAATTAAAATGATAATTCTGGTAACAGGTAGGTAGTGTTATTCTGGCAAAAGGGCCAGCAAAAGAAGTGAAAACAGATGATGGGAGAAAAAAGAGAAGATTCATCAATAAGTTGTAGTCAATATGTATTTTCTGGGCCCTTTTCACGTGGTTATTGTTTCAAAACTCCTTGTATAATTTTCAGTACAATCACTAGATATTATTAGTTATTAGGCCAGCAATACAAATATGCTCAAATTCATATATTAAAATGTTTTAGAAATATGTTTGACCTTTCGGCAAAAGAAAGATAGTTTTAGAGGTACATTTCATAGCAAACATTTTCAGAAGAGGAACTGATTTTCAAAATCTATAATCTATTAAATTCAAATAGATATTATAGTTTGAAAGCCAATATGTCTATAGTTTAGTACCTGTAACAAAGTTACTTTATTATAAAAACATTTTTAAACTTTCTTTTTTTTTTTATTTTTTTTAATTTTTTTTTTGAGAC
>NW_016809129.1:60511-104497 GCF_001698545.2 Rhinopithecus bieti | reverse complement strand
CTTTTAAAGAAAAGCCATTCAGGCTGTCTTTTCATCATACTAACTAGATACTTTCCAGCTCACTGCTGATTATTATCACTGCTAAAACTGTTTTTTGTTTTTTTTTTCCTAAAGTACTGGAAATATTTTAGATACTTCTGATCAGAATTTTATCTTGATTTGCATAAGGGATGAAGCCCCTTTTTGTACTATACCTTTCAAAAAATATACAGCAAAATCACTAAATTTCAATCACTTCTATTCAAATATTACAGTAGTATAGGAATGTGAAGTTAATAACTAACATAAAAGCTTTTGTAGCCAGGCGCGATGGCTCATTCCTGTAATCCCAGCACTTTGGGAGGCCGAGGCAGGCAGATCACAAGATCAGGAGATCGAGACCATCCTGGCTAACACAGTGAAACCCCGTCTCTACTAAAAACACAAAAAATTAGCTGGGTGTGGTGGCGGGCACCTGTAGTCCCAGCTACTCGGGAGGCTGAGGCAGAAGAATTGCTTGAACACGGGAGGCAGAGGTTGCAGTGAGCTGAGATCGTGCCACTGCACTCTAGCCTGGGCAACAGAGCCAGACTTCATCTCATAAAACAAAACAAAACAAAACATAAAAATAAAAAAAAATGCTTTTGTTAGGTCTCCGATTTTCACTTCCTTTACTGTTAAACATAACAAGTTTAATGAACCATAAAGTGACCCTATGGTTACATCTTTCCGTTCCTCTGCAAATATGTGAGTAGCAAAATGGCTTAGAGGCAATAAACTAAGAAAGGAGAAGCACATGGTTTGCATAACTTACACAGAGGACAGCAAATACTTGGGGATCACTAATAGCATTTATTCTACTGCTGTGGCCTTACACATCCTAAGCAATCTACTCAGTGAAAACCACCTTCCATCCAAATGATACAATGAAATGGGAGACAACTTAGGAAACAGAAGTTACAACATAGATGAATTATCTACTTTCAAAAGAAGGCTTTTATCTGTAGAACAGTAAATTATAACTTCCATCAATTTTGTGAATTCAATACTCCCCACCAGAAGATTCCCATGTCAAAAGAGAGGCCTCTTTTCAGATTTCTAGTGATTCAAAGACATCTATCTATATTTAGAATTATAATGAAAATTGTAATTCTTTATAAAGCAGCCTTGTAAATAGTTAATAGCAACCGAAAAGTATGTGATCCCTCTCCTTCATATAGCACTCAGGAGCACATTATGGTACCACTGGGTATCTGCAAGAATATATTAGGACCTCCAAATTATGAGATCACTGTATCCCTGTCCGTCGCTGAATTGTGAACACACAAAAAAGCAGTGTTGTCTCACAAACTAGACTCTTGCGCAAGTTCACCCTAAAGACCATTTTTACTTTAGCCTGTTGACTCTAAAGTCTTTATTTTTGGCTTCTTGATGTGAATTTTCTTTTATCCTTTCACCACATAGCAAGACAAAGCCTTGGAAAGACAGCCTTTAGATAAAGTTACACCGTTTTTGCAACTGAAAACACCAATGCCAAAGAACTGGAATTGTTTAGTGCAAAGGGATGAAGAGAAAACACTGCTGAACGAAAGGACGCAAGCAGCATTCAGAGGTTAGGCTATAGTGACACACTGCACTCAACCACGGCCGGCTTCACTTGGCACCCAGAGGAAAAACAGTCCCCTCTGCTGCCAAAGCAACTCTGGTGGCCAGCCACAGTCTAGCCGCTTTCTACCAGCCAAATGATCTACCAGCCAAATTATTTTATTCTTTTAGTCTCTTGTCCTTTTATGATTTGAGTGTGTTATGGCCTTTATTTTTTTTTCTCACAATTCAAAATGAATATGAAATGAATATGGTAGGCAAGGCTAGATCTTCCATAGGGAAAACTGTGTGTGCAGACAAAGAGGATAAATCATGACTGTCTTAACTCTTAACACGACTGGGAAAAGAAAAGAAAGCTCTATATTTTTAAAAAAACATAAACAATTATTTTGAGATACATTCCATCAATATCTAGTTTATTGAAGTTTTTAGCATGAAGGGGTGTTGAATTTTATCGAAGGCCTTTTCTGCATCTATTGAGACAATCATGTGGTTTTCGTTATTGGTTCTGTTGACGTGATGGATTATGCTTATTGATTTGCATATGTTGAACCAGCCTTGCATCCCAGAGATGAAGCCGACTTGATCGTGGTGGATAAGCTTTTTGATGTGCTGCTGGATTCGGTTTGCCAGTATTTTATGGAGGATTTTTACAATGATGTTCATCAGGGATATTGGACTGGAATTTTCCATTTTTGTTGTGTCTCTACCAAGTTTTGGTATCAGGATGATGCTGGCCTCATAAAATGAGTTAGGGAGGAGTCCCTCTTTTTCTATTGTTTGCAATAGTTTCAGAAGGAATGATACAAGCTCCTCTTTGTACCTCTAGTAGAATTCGACTGTGAATCTGTATGGTCCTGGGCTTTTTTTGGTTGGTAGGCTATTAATTATTGCCTCAATTTCAGAACTTTTTATTGGTCTATCCAGGGATTTGACTTCTTCCTGGTTTAGTCTTGGGAGGGTGTGTGTGTCCAGAAATTTATTCATTTCTTCTAGATTTTCTAGTTTATTTGCGTAGAGGTGTTTATTGCATTTTCTGATGGTAGTTTGTATTTATGTGGGATTAGTGGTGATATCCCCTTTATCATTTTTTATTGTATCTATTTGATTCTTCTCTCTTTTCTTCTTTATTAGTCTGGTTAGCAGTCTATCTATTTTGTTGATCTTTTCAAAAAACCAGCTCCTGGATTCATTGATTTTTTTTGAAGGGTTTTTCATGTCTCTATCTCAACATATGAAAAAAAGCTCATCATCACTGGTCATCACAGAAATGCAAATCAAAACCACAATGAGATACCATCTTATGCCAGTTATAATGGTGATCGTTAAAAAGTCAAATATGCGTAGAGACGGATATGGAGAAAATAGGAAACGCTTTTCCTGGTTATGGGAGGGTACATTATTCAACCATTGTGGAAGACAGTGTGGCCATTCCTCAAGGATCTGGAACCAGAAATACCATTTGACCCGCATCCCATTACTGCGGTAATATATCCAGAGAGGATTATAAATCATTCTACTATACAAGACTACATGCACACATATGTTTACTGCAGCATGGGGGGGGTTCACAATAGCCAGAGACTTGGAACCAACCCAAGATGCCCATCAAGGATAAGACTGGATAAAGAAAATATGGCACACATACACCATGGAATACTGTGCAACCATAAAAAAGGATGAGTTCGTGTCCTTTGTAGGGACATGGATGAAGCTGGAAACCATCATTCTCAGCAAACTAACACAGGAACAGAAAACCAAACACTACATGTTCTCACTCATAAGTGAGAGTTGGACAATGAGAACACATGGACACAAGGAAGGGAACATCATACACTGGGGTCTCTCAGGGCGTTGGGGGCTAGGGGAGTGATAGCATTAGGAGAAATGCCTAATGTGGATCACGGGTTGATGAGTGCAGCAAACCATGTGTATACCTATGTGTATACCTATGTAACAAACGCACAGGTTCTGCGTATGCATCCCAGAACTTAAAGTATAATTAAAAAAAAAAAAAAGATAAACAAAAATTGGATGAGGTTCAGAGAACTTCCCAAATTCAACAAAAGGTGTTTCTACTCTGGTTTCTCTCTCTTCTTTCTTGAGGTTTTCTGTTAACAGCAGTGACATGACTTTGGAAAGTTAAAACTGGGCATGAAGAGGAAGGGAGGGGAAACATAGCCACAGAAAGCAATGATATCATGTTTTCTCCCATTTCCATTATAGCTCTGAGTCCATGAATTATAGTTAGTGAAATCCGTGTGAAGAAATCCTGCTTGCCTCTTCTAATTTATGCCCAATGAAGTGACCTTCTTTGTACCATTTTGGTTGCGTTCCTGCTCTGGGAACTCTAAGAATATTTGCTAGAAGCAGGTATTTATGTGAACTTACTGAGTAATATGACAAAGACGGGGTTGTGACCATACCACAGATAAGATCAATTCAGATGTACTGGGCCAAATAGAAATTTTTATTACTTTTTTTAAAAAGTGACTTATGAGGCAGCATATATCCAGCTGTGGGGTGTAGAGAACAGTTCACACCCTAGTCTCCAAGGTCCTATATCTCAACTTCATTTTTCTCACACAAGATCCAGTTATTCCAAACTAAAATTCTGTCTCTAGTGATGTGGACGTGCCCGCAGAAACACAGTAGTAATGAGGTCATTTATATGTGCCCAATTGAGAGAAAAGGTTATTCCTCAGGAGAAGTCATCTACCTTATTTAACACTCCTACTGTGGCATATGTTCTTGGATTATAGTATTTATATTTAAATGCATCTGGTTCCAATGAAAACTCTCAGTTCACTCAGAAGAGCAGAGCGACAGTGAATCTGACTGGTCTCACAGTGGATCTCTGAGATTGTCTAGAGGAGTGTGTATGTATGCGTGTGTACAAGTGTTTATCCATATAAAGTTACTGACATATAAATACAATGGACGGAGGCAAATCATACCCAAAGGACCTTGAACCTTCACTTCTGTCAGCAGATATGCCTGGAGCTTTGCAATAAATCAACAAATGTTTCTTGCCAAAATATATCTTTGCCCACCAGAAATGAAAATAAAATACTCCTCAGTCTTTTGTATTAATTTTTTAGGGAGAGTTCTAGTAATAAGACTAGATTGCAAATCTTGGAAGGATTCTAATACACAGAAAGCAAAGAGTAACAAATGTATTACAAAGTAACCAAATGAATGACCTGTTCTGCCCTTCCTGTTTCAAGTGTCAGTATTTTGTTTTTTGCAGGTGGAATTCAAGATATAGATTCTATTATATTTAGGCAGGTTCAACTGCTTTTTCACGTGGGGGTTAAAGTATTGGGTTATGAATCAAACTAAACAAAACCATTCTGAATTTGGCTGCTGTTCCTTTCTAATTTTTCCTGACCTTCCCTTTCTTGGCAGTGTTAAGGCTTTAATATCTTGTCTTCTGGCTATGAGAACAGAGCATATGGTTTGCTTGAAGATTCTTGTTCAACACGTATCCATTAACCTGACAGCAGGAAGTGTTAAAGAGTAGAAACAGGAGTCGGTCAGACTCTCACCTCAAGCCCAAGGCAAATATGCTTGCCCCTAAAAGACATACTTGATCTTCAAGTTCAGGAAAACCAGATACAAAGGTAACTGCTAACATTTCTCCCTTATGATTTCAGGATATTCTTTCAGTAAGCTATTTCATCAGTAATTATATTATTCATATATGATTTTTTCCCCTTATAGAACCACAGAAATTACACACACAGACACTCACATATCAAAACAAGGAATTAAAACAAGGAATTATGGAATTATGGTTTGGATAGGGTTTGGGAATAATGTTTTGGTTTTGTGATAAATCCTAAGTGACACTTCACTTGCCTTTATTTATCTATATGTAATTCCCAAGAAACTCTGCCCCGCCTTCTTCCAACGGTCACAGCTACCTTGAGGGAATTTATCAGCAAACAATACTTCTATCAAAACTTTGTGAAAAATAACTATGCGGTGCTGTTGAATAATTTCTACATAATGACTAATATAGTTGTAGAGAATCTCTATAAACCAGTGAGAAATCATAACAAAAGCTCACAAGGATGTCTAAGATTCTAGGTTAATCTGTATCCGTCAATCAACTACTCAGATTTTAACTTGGGCTCCTTCATTTCTACCCTATTAAAATCCCTTTACCATCTTCCTTCTCTTTTCTGTTGTGTTTTGAAAGAAAGCCTATATATTACTGAAACGCAATTAGTGGAAATAAGATTCTCTCAATAGTACAGATAAACATGCTTTTTCTTTTCAAAACTGGCAAATACCTATTTAAAAAAATTACACTCAACTCACCATTACCGCCAAAGTAGCTTATCCATGTTCTGGACTGTACAGACTACAAACTATATTCCTTGCCTTCTGGAATGTCTTTCTCATCTCTCCTACTTGATACTCCAGCTCATTGGCTTATGAACCCCCTACTAGGGCAGGTACCAGTCATTATTCATTCATGCATGCATTCAAAAGACATTTCTTGAATGCATTTGCCAATCAGTGTAGTAGGGGATTTATGTTACTTTTAATCCAATGCCCATACAAGGTACACATTCTTACTTTATAGATGAGGAACTGGGACTAAAATTAACTTGCTAGACCAAGTCTGTGTGATGCCAAAGCTTGTGCTTGGTCTTCTATATTATTCAAGACAGAAGGCAACAAATGATTAACCGTAGTTTTCTACATTTTGTACTAACATGACCCTCCACTGGCTTGAAACATAGAAAGTTGCCATCCTTCCAGGCAGAACCAACTCGATAAAGGAAATGAGAACATCTGTTCACTTGCCAAATGTACTCTTCTGGAAAAAAAAATTGATGTTATACAAATATTTGCCATTCCATTAACTTATGTGATCTAGAGACTAATGAACACAAAATGAAATTTTGCTTTTTGGGCTATTTGTCTTGTCATTAGCTAAAACATTATGACAAACTTCATCTGTAACATAAACAAACCTGAGCTATTTTAAAGTTCAGAAAATGTGAAGCTAGTGCTGAATCTCAGTGGAAGGCTAATTTTTACAACTGTCTGCCTCTTTGCAGCAGGCGTCTTCTCTATTTGGTTTCCATTTCGAAATCATGAAATGAACGTACCGTCCTGACCTCCAGCCATCTGTTGGCAGCTGAGAGGAATAAGTAGGCAATGTTGTTTGTGTCCGTCAGTTCCAGCATACGTTGTTTAAATCTGGTTTCATGCCTGCAGAAAACAAAAATACAGTGTTAGCCACACAACAGGAGAGGTCATAAAAAACAGTCACACTTACTACTACACTATTTACTCAACATAGTGACAAACTGATGGCATGGAATGATCAGTAAATAGATTTCTACTTTAAAATAAAGACCAGCTGCTACTGCTCTTTGCATTCTTAGTAGAGATGGTGTGGTCAAGTGTTTATTTCCTTTCTTATACCCTTACTAGGAAAAAGAGTCCTTCTAACAACAACATTGTATTAAAGATCAGTTCATAAATTTTCACATAATTATTGTAGCCATGAGAACAAAGCATAGCCTACTACATTAAAAGGGCCTTACAAAAACCAAGATAAATTGTGTAGAAATGCAACTCTACTGACATTTTGTGGCATTTATTTTACTTTCCCAAACAACACAGTTAGAGTGGGTGGGAGGTGCTAGATCAGAACCAGGGAAGACAGAATACTATACATTTGCAATTGGCAAAAATATACTTTTAAAATTATCTTTTTTCCTAATATTTCTGCGAACCAAAGAAAAAAAAAAACTGGGGTGGCAACAAGTAGAGGATGGGGGACACTAGAGATGATGGCAAATGTTCTACACCCCCAAATTCTAAAGTATTTGTAAGGATGGTCATTTCATAAAAGGAATTTGGTCTGTGTACTTTCAGGGTTCTATGATATATATCGTTTGGATATTGATCTTCAACAAATTAAGTTAATTCTTGGTGCTCAATAAAATCACACCAAGTTCTGTGTAACCTATTTTACAAATGAAACGGTCAATAAAAGCCCTATCCATTTAAACATCTGAGCCAACATCTCAAAGAAATTCATGCTACGTGGTAGAAAAAAATCTTCTCTAAATCACAACATCTAAATCACAAAAATAATTTATTTCTCAATTATTTTCCCCGAATAACAGAAACATTGGAAGGTTGGATAATATAATAAAAATAACTGGTTTGAAGCTGGGGAAAATACCAAATCAAAATGTGATTTATTCACTCTCTGCAGTCACGGCTTGTCTTATAGAGACCTCCCATCTATGGGTTATGTTTGCAAGAAATAACCAAACTTCATTTGACAGAATGACAGTGAGTCCTTCTTGATAAAAGACTTCCCCCATTCGCCTCCCCAAGTTTTAAGTAACATTGTTAAAATTTATAATAAATCATCACATGTCAAAGAATGAAGAAATCCTGGGTGGGGTGCCCATTTGGCCCACTGAAGTAATCCATACAGGCCAATATAAAGCAGACGCTTGATATCTATCCAGTCAATCTGATCATTCCAATATGTCAAAAAAGACAGATAATTCAGTCAGACAGTAAGCTCTAATCTACAATAATCAGAGAACTCAGCAATCACAGCCAAATAATTACCTCACTTTGAGTTGAGTATCCGTGACCCAAATGCCATGCTGCCATGCACAGGAGGACCTGGCCTGAACGGCTACTCTGCTGTGGGACTAAGCAGTCCAACCTTACCCTCCAGCTGAACCTTTTAGCGATGAATATAGAGAATAACTAAATGGTGAGGGGTGCGTTCAAAGGGTTATAGGATTTACTGAGACAATGAACATGAATCATAAAGATTATCTATCTATCTATCTATCTATCTATCTATCTATCTATCTATCTATCATCTCTCTATATACACACATGTAAGGCTTATTTTTTTTTCTTCTTCTTCTTCTTATTTTTTTGAGACAGTTTCTGTCGCCCAGGGTGGAGTGCAGTGGCGAGATCTCAGCTCACTGCAACCTCCGCCTCCCAGGTTCAAGCGATTCTCCTGCTTCAGCCTCCCGAGTAGCTGGAACTACAGGCACATGCCACCATATCCAGCTAATTTTTGTATTTTTAGTAGAGACAGGGTTTCACCATGTTGGCCAGGATGGTCTCGAACTCCTGACCTCAGGTGATCCACCCGCCTTGGCTCATTCTTTTTTGTACTTGCTAGGTACATGTTTGGTAGATTTTCATCCATTCATTCAGGAGCATTTAGCAATCATCCACTCTAAGCAAGACGTTATGCTAGACACTGAGGACATAAGAAGAAGACATGTCCTACTCCCTTGAAGGGTCAACTGTCTAGTGAAGGGAGGAAACACAGCATTACACAATAACAAGTAAAAATGGTGCAACACACTATCTAGCTATAAGGAGCTTATGCACAAAATGCTACATGAACATAAAGGAAGGGCATGATTTGCACCAATCAGAGGATCAGCACAGTAGGAAATGGAGTGAAGGATGGAGAGAGAGGAAGTGTTAAGCAATGTGTCACAAAAGACAAGGAAGATAGTCTGAGTGAGGTTTTTAAGGGATAAGCAGAATGTTTTTGGTGAACAAAGCATTCTAAGTGGCAGGAACAAGATGAGCAAAGGCACAGAAATGAGAAAGCGCCACATGTTCCGGGGCTTGAGACAGGTTCTTCTCCCTAGAGGACTGTGTGATGGAGAGATTGGAGTTGAGGCCAGGTGGACCAAAGCCAGTGGAAGACATTTGAGATGAATCTCAAACCCTTGATTCTGACAAAGTGCTTTATCTGGAACACTTTTGACTCTTCCTCTAGTTTTGGGATATTGTGTCAGATCCACTCTTAAAGAGTTTGTAAACGCAGTTGGCAATAGTCTGAGGCAGCAGTGAGAGGGGAGGGGTGAAAATGAAGTGAACATTCTTTCTGTGTGTTTCTATTTGGCAAGAAACCTTCTGTTTTCCTAATGGAAACTTTGACACACTCAGCCTGTATCTTTTCATCCATATCCAGCTCATCTTCTGAACATTCTTAGACCTTTATTCTGTCAGACAAGAAAAAAATAGGAAAGGTCACTGAAATCTCAGTCTAATTTAACTGTGATGCTTTCGTGGTAAACTACTTGAGGGAGTTCATTGCTTCATGTGAGTACACCACGAACCCTCAATGCAGGGGAGGAAAAGCAGCCTCATCAGTAAATACTAACTTTCCAAAGAGCTCAAGACTCTGGGGACTCCAGATAGTTTGAAAGAAAGGAACAGATGGATGGAAAAAGACACGTTCGATTCCTGACCTCAAGTACCAAATGTAAGGATTCTAGAATTTTATCCATGGCAGCAGGGCCATCCCCACATTTTCAAGACTTCTTTGGGTTTAAAAATGCTGATATTTATGATAGTTAATAAAAATGCTTTATGGCCCTAATCATGAGGGGAATGCAAAGTAAAACCACAATGAGACACCACCTTACCCCTGCAAGAATGGCCATAGTTTAAAAATTAAAAAAAAAAAAAAAGATATTGATGTGGTGAAAAGGGAACATGGTTACACTGCTAGTGGCACTGTAAACCAGTGCAACCACTATGGAAGACAGTATGGAGATTCCCTAAAAAACTGAAAGTAGAATTGCTATTTGATCCAGCAATCCCACTACTTGGTATCTACTCAGAGGAAAAGAAGTCATTATATGAAAAAGACAGTTGCACACACAAGTTTAAAGCAGCAGAATTTGCAACTGCAAAAATATGGAACCAGCCTAAATGCCCATTACCCAGTGAGTGGATAAAGAAAATGTAGTATATATACATCATGGAATATTACTCAGCCATAACAAGGAATGAAATAATGGCATTCTCAGCAACCTGGATGGAGTTGGAGACCATTACTCTAAGAGGAGTAGCTCAGGAATGGAAAACCAAATATCCTATATTCTCACTTATAAGTGGCAGCTAAGCTATGAGGATGCAAAGGCATAAGAATGATATGATGGACTTTGAGGACTTGGGGTGAAGGATGGAAGAGGGGTGAGGGATAAAATACTACACGTTGGATACAGTGTACACTGTTCAGGTGACGGGTGTACCAAAATCTCAGAAATTATCACTAAAGAACTTACCCAAGTAACAAAAAATTACCTGTTCCCCAAAAACCTATTGAAATAAAATAAAACCTTAAAAAAATGAACTCTGGAAGATCTAAACCTGGATTAGTATTAGGCAGGTACCTCCAGATAGAAGTTGAGTTGTCTTTTGTTTCTTTCAACTATAATTCAAACATTGAAATTTAACATAATATTTTGTTCTACTTACAGTTACCTGGAAGTTTTCCTAATGTAAAATTAAGGATAGTAATGCTAAATTATGCTCATGTGTCTAGGGAAGAAGGTAAATGAAAAATCTGAATCTTGACGCTTGGTCATTTTCCTCTTTCATTCTAAATCTTCCTCATTCCCTTCACGATGCTCTGCCTTGTTCTCATCCCCATCCCTCTCAGAAGATGACCTCCCCTATTCTTCAAAGAGAAAACAGAGGCTGTTAGATGTTGAACTCATCAACTTCCTGTTTTTTACCTGTCAGTTTTCCTGAATCTATTCAGATCCTTTTCTTACGTTCGTAAAAGGAGCTATATACCAAATACTCCTCAAGCTGAACTGGTCTTCACACTTGGACACTTAACATGTTCCTGCTAATCTGTTGTAATCATCTTCTCCATTAACTGCCCCATCCTGCCTGTATCTTCACTTCTTCCCTTCAGTCTTTGAAAATGTCTAGTTCATTACTCTCTCAAAAATGAAAAGACAATAGTAAAAAAGCTCCTTCTTTTAGTGAGCTCTCCTAAACTCCTTCCCACCTCAGTAAAACTCTTTGAAAGAGTAGTTTTTCTTTGCCATGTCCATGTTCTGATTTCCCATTGATGTTTTAACTCTCGGAATTTGGCCTTCGATCCTCTCCACTTTATCTTTACTTTTCTTGCTAAGGTTCCCAATAGCTTCATGCTGCCATATCAAATGGACACTTTTAATTCTTTTTATTCTTCTTTTATGTTGTTATTATTATTGACCATTCAATTTCTTTTTAAAATGCTCACGTGATTAACTCCAATGACACCACTATCCTGATTTTTTGCCTACTACTCAGATGGCTTATTTTATCAACTGGTCTGAATCTCTCCCCTTAGTAGGAAGATGGGCTCTGCCCTACTAAGTATTAACCTTTGGCACTTACATGTCATTGAGGTATTGGAAGGAAGCGGACAAGGCTGAATTAAGGTGCACTACAGTGGTGTTACCTAGGGTAATATGCGTCAAACATAGGTAGAGCAGCCCCTTAGGCTTTCCAGACCTGTCCTTGACCTAGGTAGAGCTGCTACAGGTAAAGGTTTGCTTACCAGAAAGTGTCATTTGGATAAAGGGCTATCAAAAATTTCAGCTGACCACTTAAGAGCTTTTAATGGCCTCTAGGGAGGCAAAGTGCTTGGGTGCTGGCCTCTCCTATCTGGATATATATACATCCAGAGAAATAAAAGAGGGGCTGACAGTGATGTATATATATGACAATATACATATAGCATATGTAACATTTTATACACACACACACAAACACACAGTGCACACATGAAGAGAGGGCCCAGTGAATTGATCTTTCCCACCATTAACTTCTTACTCATAGGATAGTTGATCTATCACGGACCAACTTACTAAAACAGTAGTCACAACATCAAGGTTGCCAAGATGTGAATCCTCTTTCCGTAAAGAAGGCACTGGTTTGGATTTGATGGCATCAGGCTGGCCTGTGTTGGGGTTGGCCAGGAGCAGGAGAAGCTCAATAGGATATTTATTTGAAAGACTGAGACCACGACAAGGGGCAACAAAAACCCTTCCCCTTTACTGAGGAAGCTGACTGGAAATGGAATTCAAACAGTCTGTCCAAATTAGGAGGGCTGGAAGCAGACAGAAGTTGAAGTAAAGAGTCATGGAGATATTAGCAGAAAGTAGTGGGATGAGCAATGAAGTGTTCTTTAATTTATTCACAGAACATTTGGACACCTACTATGTGACCTGACTCTGTTAATATTCTAAAGATTAAGGCAAAGGACACATTACCAGCTCTTAAGTAGCTCCCAATCTTGTAGAGGAATGCAAATACACAAACAGTTGATTATGATGCAGGATGCTAAGTTTAGGATGCAACTTAACATAGAGATCTAAGAAGGACATGAACTCTACATTCTAACATTCAGAGAGGGCTTCCCACAATAGATGATAATCATGGACTGATATTTCAGCAATGAGATAGGCACTGGTTAGCCAAATACAAAAGGATATTGGGAGGTACAAGTAATATAACCTATCTTCCTCTTAACCTAAGAGGACCAATTTTGTTTAATGAGGCAGCAACTGGCAGATCATATTTTCCACAGGATCTTTTTTATCTACTTGTTCTTTGAGTGCTGGTAGTCTGAAATTTTTGTGCAAGCTCCTCTTTTCTTAATCTACACCCTCTCCCTCGGCAATCAAATCCATGGTCAAAATTTTAACTCTTATCCATAAAAGAATGATACTCAAACCTGTTATCTTCTGCCCTTAGATATATCTTAGACACCAGACCTGTATACCAAAATGACCATAAAAAATGTCCAGCTGGATATTTCATTGCTACCTACACCTGTTCATAGCCAGACTCATGAACTCCTTCTCCAATCCTCCATATCATCTTCAATTTCCTAACCTGGAAAACTACCTACTCATTGGAATCAGAAACTAAGAAGGAATCATCTTCAACTTCTCCTTCAACCTTATTCTTCACATTCAATTTGCCCCTAAATCTCATTGGTCCCACTTCTTAAATATTCCTTAAATCTGTGCTTTCTCTCCCAGTCCTTAGTTCCTTAGCTTGCCTTTGTAATCTCTCATGTGGACCATTGCAACAGCCTTCTGGAGTCTCTTTGCCTTGGGCGTTAACCATCCCCAGTTCATAGTAGTATCCCAGAGTTATTGTGATGAACACAACTCTGATCATACCACTTTCCTGCTCAAGATTCTTCAGTGACTACCTCACATTGAAAGAATCCAGTCTAAGTTATTTAAAGGTACTTATCAAAGCCCTTTATGTACTGGCCTCTACTATGGTTTCAAGCCTCATCCTCATAGCCACCTTCTCTGCACTTAATCTATGTTCCAACAATACTGGACTCTTTTGATTTCCATATAAAATAGAAATCTTCATGTTTTCACACATCTGTTACATCTTCTTTGAATATTCTATCTCCTGTATCTGCCAGGTCAATTACTCATCATTCAAAGATTTGTTGTTCAATAATTATCTCCCCATTCCTTCTAGACAGAGTGCTACCCTACTCTTTGACAGAGTTGTTTCTTGGGATATTAGACTATGTATAATGCTGTGTTGCTGTTTTTTTCTTAAACCCTCTCTCCTACTAGGCTGTGAGCTCCTTAACACAGCCCATCCTAGCTACTTAGTCAATATATATTTATTGAGCACTTATTTAGCCCCAGGCACTTTTCCCAGCTAATGGTGCTACAACAAAACAAACAAACAAACAAAAAACAAACAAAGAAAGAAAGAAAGAAAGAAAAAGCGGGGAGGATCTGATAGGGCTTACATTCCACTTGGAAAGGACAGATAACTTGTAAACAAATAAAAAAGATGATTTAAAATACTCAGATAACTATCACAAAGGAAATAAAAAGGATAACATGGCAGGTGTATGTTGAGAGGATGCAGGGAAGGAGGGCAACAGTGCCACTTTTTGCTGGTTGGCAATGAAAGGCCGTGTCTTTTTAGTCTTTATATATTGATAGCAAGAATAGAACCTGGCATATGTTCAGTACTCAGATATTTCTCAAATAAATTGAATTGAAAGGACTTATTTGGTGCAAAAAGTAATCTTTAGTATAGTGTACTTATTAATACCACTGATCATTGCTGGTTATTAGAATATAAACTTCATGTTAATATCTATATTCAGTGCCAATAAATAATTTTGACATCTCCAATAAAAGGGATTGCACATTATGATGAAAAAACATACCAGTGCAGAAAGCGTGAATGCTTCATGATGCCACCTACATAGATTGGGTACATATGCTGTGGAACATAATGTTGTGGATAGTTGTCTCTTTATATTCTACTCTGTGACCCAATTCTATATTTAAAAATAAATTTCTTAGGTTAGAAAAATCTCTGGTTAAAGTTTATATATACTTGCAATTAGGATTTCAGAAAGATATAACACTAAAATATCAATTTTCTAGATTAAATGAAATATTCAGTAATACCACTTCCTTGCTAATCTGACTTGAACAGGAAAATTGGGATAGGTAATTTT
Organism: Rhinopithecus bieti; assembly: GCF_001698545.2. Lineage (NCBI taxonomy): Eukaryota > Metazoa > Chordata > Mammalia > Primates > Cercopithecidae > Rhinopithecus > Rhinopithecus bieti. The sequence goes on along the minus strand of NW_016809129.1, from coordinate 89,577 downwards.
TTGAAAGTAAACACTCTTGATCAAAAGTTTAGGTTATTACTCTGTTTACAAACCTTGAATAAAAAGGATTAAATTCTAAAACAACTTTGGTGTAATAGCATTCCTTTTGTGAGAATTATTATTACTATTATTATTTATACATTTATTTTAACTTGTTTATTGGATGCTTCTTCAATAGTCAATGTGGTTAATGCTTTGCAGGGATAATATCAATTAGTCCAATGACTCTAAGAAGCGAAATTGACTTTCTCCATTTAATAGATGAGGAAACCAAGGTTAGGGAATTCAGATGCCTTATCCTAGTCACACAGCTAGTATTTTTCCAATCTGTTGCTTCATCCTTTATTATAGTTAGCATTTTGGAGGAGTAAACTCTAACTCTGATCATTGACATCACATTTTTCTTATTCCTGGTTTAGTACACTGTCAGGCACACAATGGGGAGATCAAACAAAATGAAAGCAATGATCAGTTATTTGTAGAAAAATATTTGTTGATGATGTAATTGCCTAGTCAGGTAATATAAAAATGTGTTTACTCACCTAAAGGCCCGAATGGTGGTGAGTCCTTCTGCTGTTTCTGAGAAGTGACAGAGTAGAGGGAGCTGGGTACTATCATCAAGTTCCTGGAGGTCCCTAGTAGAGACAGGGGCAAAAATAAACTTCACTTGCATTCAGACTCAAGAACTACCATGTTTATTATTTAAGAGAAGGTTATTTTGTCACTGTATTTGTTTTCATCATTGAAATTATTTTCCCCTAGCCCTCAATTAACAAAAACTTCAACAGCTTACAATCTAAAGAGGAAGAGAAAGATGGGTATAGAATGAATACAGGTAGAGGCTGAACATAATGTGTTGTACAAAACTATCAGCTCTGTGTAACAGCCAAAGTAAACTGCTACAGGACTTAGTGGAATGAGTACTTAATTCATACCTAGGACATGGTGGGATTTTCCTTAAACGGGTATAATTTACACCAGACCTTAAGCTTGATGAGGGCTTCAACAAAATAGACAAGAAGAAGAATAACAAGAACAAGCACTGGTGTCTGAAGAATCTTGCAAGTTCAATCTGTGTGGTACCCAGAGTCCTTTAGGGCTGTTGTAGTCGGAAGAGGCTATGTAAGGATATGGCCTTGTAAGGGTAACAGTGGATTGTAGAAACATCCTTAATGGGCTGAAAAAAACCACTGGAGACTAGAAATAAAGTAATCTGGCCAGGCGCGGTGGCTCACACTTGTAATCCCAGCACGTTGAGAGGCTGAGGCAGGTGGATCACTTGAGGCCAGGAGTTTGAGACCAACCTGGCCAACATGGCACAACCCTGTCTCTACCAAAAAATTAGCCAGGTGTGGTGGTGCACACCGGTAATTCCACTACTCAGGAGGCTGAGGCAGGAGAATCACTTGAACCCAGGAGGCAGAGGTTGAAGTGAGCCAAGATCACTCCACTGCACACCAGCCTGGGTGACAAAGCATGGCGCTGTCTCAAAAAAAAAGAAAGAAGGTAATTGGAACTGTCCTTTAATCCTTTAATCAACATAACTTGGGAGACAATGTACAGGATGAAAGAGAATGGGTGAATGAGGAAGATCAGTTAATATAGTCCATATAAGAGTATTTTTTAAAATGTTCAGCATTAGTGTGATGCTGGTCAAGTTTAAAATAAGAAGTAGGGGAATGTGAGACAGTCAGAAGAAGCCCTATTTGCTGTAATGATCAATTAGTTTTCACAGGGTAAACAAGAGTCACATATAGCTTGGCTATTTCTAGTTTAGCAGACTTGAAAAATGACAGTGCTGTTTCCCAGAGTGGTGGTCAGGGGCACAGAAAGAAGACGTTTGGAGAGAAAAGATAATGAGTTTAGTTTTGCGCACAAAGAGTTTGAATCCTTGCCTTCATGGAACTTCCGTTCACAGTTTCTCTAAGGAACCACAGGTTCATAAAACACAGACATACACTGAATGAATGGAAATGCCTGAATCTGACCCTTTTGATAAAGATATATTCATGACAACTTTTCTTTAAACCATATGAGCTAGAATTTATAGAAGATAGGCTAACAGTTACACCACATGTTTCAATGCATTCCATTTTTTACTTTTCAGACCTTTTTTCTTGCCCTTCTCTAGGTTTTTGGGGTTGAGAAGATTAGAGAAGTAGTGTTGGCATTCACCTGTGAGGGTCAACTGAACAGATGAACATGGTTCCATAATCTTACTTAGGCCATTCCTGGCTGCCAATGTAGTCTGGTTCCCAAAACAAATGCAAGTCTTTTCAAAGTGGAGTTTCTAAAATGGATTCCCTCATTCAGAATTTTCACATGGGGATTGGGGGAGAGAAAGATAGAAGGAAGTGGGAGAAGGAATATGAAGGAATGTGAATAGTCTGTTATTTGTAAACATAAAACCAAATGGCTATTTGTAAATCTGACATAAGCAACAGGTGGTCACTACATTGAGGTTTGGAGTGAAGGAAAAATACTGTGGAAGGAGGAAGCTTTGTTTATAAAACTCTGTTTGATAAAACCAAAGAGGTGAGGACACAGCTTGGTCTTGTATTCTTGCAAGAAGGAAACAGTTACTTACAAAGCTAAGCATGCATTTGGTCCATGATTTTAGATATTCATTTTTTCAGAGCATTTCCTGTAGCTAGTTCCCCACTTAAGTTCTCTTTAGTGTATTCAGAAATGTCATGTTAAGCTGCCTGAACTTTTCAACACGGATGAGTTCTAAAGAACCTCAACATCTAGAAGGATCCTTTTCTGTGAGGTTTAATATCATATGGTTATATTTGCTAACTTTCAGATAATTTCAAACAAGAATCGTGTAAAATCCACTGTCAATATTTATTCTTTAAAATAACTGTCCTCCCCATACTTTAGTCTCTAACAGATTATTCTCACTGATAGTGAACAGAATTCACAATTCAAATGTGTAATGGACTAGGAATATTTTCCTAAACTTTGCACTCCATTTGTATTGCTAAAGGGCAATCATAGGACTAAACGAGTATGTGATTAAAGTAAGACATGACTGATATCAGTGTTGAGAAGGCAAGGACAGATTTGGAAACCGTCAGCAGTAATGAAGTAACTCTGAACTTCTTTGCCCCACCAGCAAGTAGACCAGCAATAGTATCAGAAGAAATGAAATGTGAATTTGATTACTAGCTTCTCCGTTTGGGTCAGAATTTGCTGCAAGCAAGGAGGATGAGTCTAGGGATGAAAAAACAGACTCAATATGGATCCCTGACATTTAAAGGACCCTAATTCATAGCTAAGAGGGAGAAACAACTATTTCTTCAAATTATGAAATGCTACATTCAGAGGTTCCAACTACAATTCTTCTTTTCTTCTTATTTCCACCTATTTTATTTCACCTTCCTTGCACTCAAGTCATATTAACATTTTCAATTTCCTGAATAAACTCAATACCTGCCTTCTTATTTTAGCACTTAATCCACATATTAGGATTACTTTGTATATGTTTTATCTTCCTAAGAGACTATACATTTCTTGTCATATTGCTCTTCACCTGTCACATGGCTTAACACAGCTATTTGCGACACAATGAATGCTTAGTATTTGTTGAAATAACAAATGTTACTATTTATAGCGGGGCTTCAAAGTTAAACTGGAAATATTAAAACAGCTGGTATTATATTTCATTTATTCAACATTTCAGTAAATGACAAATTCTAAGCGAATAATTTTTTCCCATTTGTAGAGTATAATAATATTAAATCACTTACTCTTTGGGATTATGTTTGTGTTTTTTTTTTTTTTTTTTTTTTTGAGACAGAGTCTCACTCTGTTGTCCAGGCTAGAGTGCAGTGTCATGATCTGTCAGCTCACCGCAAGCTCTGCCAAGCGATTCTACTTCCTCAGCCTCCTGAGTAGCTGGGATTATAGGCAGGTGCCAATACGCCCGGCTAATTTTTGTATTTTTAGTAGAGATAGGGTTTCACCATGTTGGTCAGGCTGGTATCAAACTCCTGACCTCATGATCCGCCTGCCTTGGATCCCAAAGTGCTGGGATTACAATCCCAAAGTGCTGGGATTACAGCATGGGCCACCACGCCTGGCCTATGTTTGATTTTTTGTTTTCTATCAATGTCATGTTCAGAAAAAGGACCATGGAATGAAAAATTTGGCAGTCTTAGGACTCAAAACTCAATAGGTCAATCCACATGTTAATATATGTCCAGGGCTAGGTAAGGCCCAGACAACAAATTATAGATATAATTATAATATTAATTGATACCTAAATGAATCATAATGTCAGGATAGATTTCATCATGTTACAAATAGGTTGCATTTCTAAATTCCACATCTTATCTTGAAAAACACTACAGCAAATGTAGATCACAGTAAATCAAATACAATTGTCCCCACGGGGAAACGATTCCAGGACCTCCCATGGATACCAAAATCTGCAGACGCTCAAGTCTCTAATATAAAATGGGTGACATTTGCATATAACCTACATACATCATCCCATATACTTTAAATCATCTCTATGTTACTCATTCTACCTAATTCAGTGGCAACACATCACACATCGCTTCATCAGTGTATATTCAATGTAGTACTCGGCACGTGACAAATTCAAGTTTTGATTTTTGGAACTTCATGGAACGTTTTCTTTCCAAATATTTTTGATCCATTGTTGGCAGAACCCATGAATAGAGAAGGCTGACCGTAGATAAGCTTTTGAAAATGAATGGGATGCTGTTTTACTTACTTAGAGGCAACCCGAAAATACTTCTGGATAAAATAAAAGGCGATACCAAGGGGCAGGAGAGCAACCAGGAACACAGGAGTAGCATAAGAAATCATCCCAATGGCAGACAGGCAGAGCAGTGTTGAGCGAGTTAGAGATTCTAAGGTTGGAGGGATGTGCTATTAGGGTAGTTTAAAAGGAAAATATGATTAGCGCAATGAAATATTGGCTACAATGTAACAAAGTATCTATTTTTATATTGACACCAAGTTATACAGTTAGCTACAAAAGTAGTGTATAAGCATGTTCATCCTAAGCAATTCTTCACTCAATTTCCATAGTTTATTATGTCTGTCTATCTATCTATCAACATGTCATTGATTCGTGGTCTGTCTCCCTATTTATTTTGGGTGTTTTATGTAAATGACACTGTACTATAAATATTATTCATTCATGTGTTTGTTTACTGAGCAAGACAGACTGTAAATCTTCCCATGGCAGTGTATATAAATCTATTTCTTTTTAATGGTTGCATAGTATTATCTTATTTAGCTATTCCTCTACTGTAATACATTTAAATTAATTTTCTGTAATTGCTTCCTCATATCTTTTGGGCTTTTTTGAGTGGATTAATTTTTCCTTATTGATTTTTAGATGCTCTGTATATATTGTGTTTATTTAAAAATATTTGCAAATTTTTCTTCCCAGTTATCTATTGTATTTAAATTTCTCTTTGGTGCTTTTAGCTCAATCACAATTTAAAGTTTTTTTATAGTTATTTCTGTTGACTTGTGGGCTCAAAAGTAACCTATTTTCCTTATTGTTTCTGAGTTCTTTGTCTTACTCAGAAAGACCTTTCCCACCCCGAGATTCTAAAACTATTCTCCTACATTACTTTATAGCTTTATGTTTTAATATGGCCACCTCTATGCTACATGCATTTGTTTTGTATTTTTTGGATAGCTAACTATCCAAATATCCTTTGTTGAAAAATTAATCCTTTCCTTATTAAGATGCCACATTTATACTGTTAAATTTCTACATATGATGGAGTTTTTGAATTCTCCATGCTGTTCTTTTGACCTACTCGTCTTCTGCAATTAACAGAGTGCTTGAATTTTATAGTATTTTAAAAATATCTAATAGGGAAATTCTTTTTCTATACAGGGTTGTTATGACTTCTGGGATTGTCGAACATATTTTCTTCACATTAAGTTTATTTGTTTTTATAGGTTTTGTTGTTATGAATGGAGTTTGTTTTTCATGATTTTCTTAAATTGGTGTAGAGGAAGTTGCTGCTTTTCATATGATATATCTTATGTAGATACTCTGCTGACTTTTCTAATTGGTGACTTATTTTACTAATTATTCTGAATTCTCTAAGTAACAATCAAGTCATCTTCTAAATAATGAGTGTTTCATTTCTTCTTTTCCAACATGTATTCCTTAGAAAGGTTTTAGGTGCAGTCTGACCTAATACCAATGCCATGAAAACATCAAAACTTCTCAACATACTCTGCAGTCAGCTGCATGCATCAACACTCTTTCTAAATTGAGGGCCATTTCAGTGTTCCTAATGCTACTCTGGAAAGTCAGAAAAGGCAAGGGCCGGATTCAATAAATTCCTTTCTCAGTCATCCAAAGGGTTCCACTTTTAGAGTGATATAATGTCAGAGTGTGATGTCTTTTATTTCAAACAAACTTTTAGATTCCTAAGGATCTTAGGCTAAACTGGGCATTCTTGGAATTCTTCCTAAGGTGTCACATCATCTGAAGCTTCAAGAACCAATCTAATAAAAGAAAAGGACTTTAAGACAGTTTGGCACCCCATCCTTCACTTCTGAGAGAAATTCTGCATGGATACTAAACTTTTAAGAACTTTATACTGTGAATGCTGATATGACACTAACAAAAACAATTTTTTTATAATCAAAATTTTAAACATTCAATCATTCTTTACTATTTCTCTTTACTTCATGATAGTTCTCCAAGTATCTTCTTCTACAAATTATACAAATTATACAATACTTGTACAAATTAGTCTGAGTTAAGATTTTCCTTTAATATTTCATTCTAGATATCATTTGCATGTACAATGTTGATATAAATACAAGTAGGCCTTTATTTAAATTTTGGCAATCCTCTATTGTTAATAGGAATTATGCTTTATCTTAAAATGCTATTTAGCTTACATTGCAAAACTAATTTTTGAACTTGCAAGTAACCCAGTTACTCACCTGATCAATGATATTAGTATCAGCTGAAAAGCGATTGAGAATCAGTCCCAGGGGTGTGGTATCAAAAAACCTAGGCAATAAACAGATGGACGTATATGAAAATACTAAACTCTTTGGAACCTGAGCATTGCTAATGGGCATCTTAGGGTCATGAAAATGAGAAGCTCCCTATTCATTTGCTCAAGGACTAAAGAAATTCTTCAAACTTTCACATTTCACTTAAATTGAAAAATGCATGCTTTTATTATTTAAGGTGTGGGAGTGAGAAATAACCACTGTTTTACCTTATTGGTCCAAGGATTATCTTATTGAGAAGGTTGTGGTGAAGATTTTTGGCAGCTGTGAGACCCATCCATTCTACAGTGAGGGATGTAACAAGGCAAAGGAAAATGCCTGCTCCACAAAGTATGCTAAAGCCAGCCACATAGTAGGTCTAAAAGCAACCAACACAAAAGCACATAGGACATTATCAATGGAGTTCTTTCTTTTCTTTCCCTCCCTTCCTTCCTTCCTTCCTTCTTTCTTTCTTTCCTTCCTTCCTTCTTTCTTTCTTTCTTTTTCTTTTTTTATAGAGTTTCGCTCTTGTTGCCCAGGCTGGAGTGCAATGGCATGATCTCGGCTCACCGCAACCTCCACCTCCCGGGTTCAAGTGATTCTCCTGCCACAGCCTCCCTGGTAGCTGGGATTACAGGCATGTACCACCATACCCGGCTAATTTTGTATTTTTAGTAGAGACGGGGTTTCTCCACGTTGGTCAAGCTGGTCTCGAATTCCCAGCCTCGGGTGATCTGCCCACCTCGGCCTCCCAAAGTGCGGGGATTACAGGCATGAACCACTGTGCCCGGCCGGGAGTTCTTTCTTACTAGAAAACCAAATGTCAATGTCAGACAAGATTGTTGACTTCATTATTTTGCATGCATTTAGATGGTTGAAGGAATGCAATTTTTTGAGGCCCAGGGTAATGTCCCTCCACCTGCTCCTTTCACTCTCTTTCAGGGCTTGCTTAAAAGCAGATGAAGAGAAAGAGTTTGTTTTCAGGTTTGGGGCATATTCTTGGCTTTCTATGTTGTAAAGCTCACTTTTCTCATTCCTAGTCTCAAAATGACCAGCTAATACACTGATGTAGGTAGTTAACATCAAATACTATAAGAACAAATACAAAAAGGGCCTATATATGTGTGTATATATGTATAAAATACATAAAAATATAGGCATATAACTCCCTTGAATATAAGTCTAAATGTTATATTTAAATATTTCATATGATAAACTTTAAAAGTATTAATAATAGCTTCTATTTTAACATTTTTGATAGTTTATTCGATTTCAGGTCCTGTTGTAAGTATTAACTTATTAAATTATCACAGAAGTCCTGTGGCATTTGGGATATAAGCATATAACTAGATAAGAAGGTATCACTGTTCATCTTAATATTTCCTTGCTGATTTAAAAACAAAACCGAAACAATTGTACCTGATCAGCTTTTCCAGTATTGTTTATACTGTACTCCGATGTCCATGTGGCCAGCCAATAGTCTATAGCTACGATGACTGAATGCTTCAAAAGCTTAGAGAAAATCATCAGGATGAGCAGGAAGAATCCTCCAGATGTCAGGTAGCGCCAGCAGGTTTTCCATGGCATTTTAGTCCTGAGCCTCATTACGGTGGACATGTTATCATCCTCATCTTCCTCCTCTTCTTCCTCTACATACAAAAAACATTTGTTTAAGCTTCAGATGGGCACCAGATGGATATAATTTTTATTGCTCCACAAATAGTATATAAACATTCATGCATAAACATATTTGGATCCCTGTGGTTTAATAACCTAAAAAGTAAAGACAAGTCCTTCCTCCCCACAACTTGATATGTATATAGTAAAGTAGTGAAGTACATACAGGATAACTTTAATGAATAAAGTTCCTCTGGAAAAGGAACTTTTCCATACATCTATAAAAATGTAGGCATTACACATTTATAAAATGTAAGCATTAGTATTGAAGTTTTAAATGCTTTTAGCAGGGCAAACCTCATTTCTTTCTGAAAATAGGTGAAAAATGAATGAATGAATGAGTAATAAACATAAAATCTATGTCTGGATGAGACTATTTGCTGATGTACTGCACATCAAATTGGAAGAAACTTACTAAGTTATTGAAGGAATTGTGTTGCCAACAAAAACCACATACCTGGCTTACAAACATCTACAATATTTTGGCCTGCAAATTTCTGAATTTATAAAGCTGCACCAGGAGGGAATAAGCTCTGAAATCTGTGCATAGCACAAGAGGGCACACTCCATGCTCTCTATGGCCCCAAGGAGGAACCTTCCAGTGGGCAAAGCCAAGGAACACAAAGGATAATGGGCCGGGAATTCCTCTCAGATGTTTAAACCATCTAGAAACTCCAAGATGGGCTTCCTTAAGAATGACTCCACTGCTAAAGCGGGTTTTGCATTTCCTGACAATCGAAATTTAATGATTTCTATGGTCCAGTGACTGTGTTTCCCATCCTTTGCTTTTCCAAAGGAACTTTATTCATTAAAGTTATCCTGTATGTACTTCACTACTATATTATATACATATCACGTTGTGGGGAGGAAGGACTTGTCTTTACTTTTCAGGTTATTAGACCACAGGGATCCAAATATGTTTATGATGAGAAGACTGAGCATCACCAAAGATCCTGATATTTGAGCTGGATGCAGCAAATTACTATGTCTCAGATGGTCTCCCCTTTGGCAGGGATGTGTCCTTTGTGTGAGAAGAACAGACTGGAAATTTGCATGATCAAAGAGGTGGACACTTGCACGTTGCTAGCTGTCTCCCCAATACCCATTCTATATTAATTGAAATTTAAAGTTACCCATGGTTGCCCAGCTAAAGACAGCATTTCCTCACATTCCTAGTATTTAATCTTTCCAAGCAATGACCGAGTCAATAGTAAGCAAGCAGAAACAACATGTGCAACTCCAAGTCTCTTAAGAGAAAGAAAGTACCTCTACTTCTTTTCTTCCCCTACTGTTGGCTTGAGCATTCTGATAGGACCTAGAGCAACAAACTAATAAGTAATATGTACCGTAATTGGCTCTTCCACATACATTACTTCCTTTACCCTATAAGCAAAGTGCTATTACCTTATTTTATACCTGAGAATGTGGATTAACACAGCAAGCCAAGGGCACAGTCAGCATCCCCACTGAAACACTGAACAGAGTAATTGGGTACAACTCCACTCTTATAGCACATTAGAAATAATTTGTTTAGAATTCTAGAAGCTGATATCTGTTTACAGCACCAAAAATTCTTTAAGAACATTTTAATCATAGAAATTGAAAGTAAAATTTAGCCTTCATTCGTTAATTCATTCACTCAATGAATATTTGTTGAAACACAGAAATATAAAAGTAGCACATTTTGGCACTATTTGGCTTGAAATGAACATTTTCTCCGTTTTTTTAATTGGTTGGTAGAAATGTAGGCATAAGCAAAAATTACAAAGGGAAATGAGGCATAATGCGTTTACTCTATTGACTTAAAAGGTGCTTTATCTCACAACGTTCTTGGCAATGAATGTCAAAGCAGTGTAATTATTTCATCTCATTCCTCACATTTCCAGTCAATCTTTTTTTCCCAGTGTACCTTATCAGATTCAGAAAACTGAAACATAACAAATGGCGTTCTAATTTTGTTATCCTTCATGGCTATATTGTCATGAAAACCTTATGAAGATGAACTGAATGAATCAAATACAGCTACTTCAAAATGCCATATTTCCCCTTTATTACTTATTTCTGAAGGATTGAAATTTTCTTAAGTAGATTTTGTCATTATACGAGACAATTTCAATTTTTCTGAACAAACATCTAGATCTATTTACAATCCACTGCCATTTCCTTTCAAGTCTTTCTCATACATAACAACTGTAGTAAGACACATTCTGTGGAGCCCCTCAAGATGACTGTTGATGGATTACATCCACCTTTCCTTGACTCCTATTGTTTCCATTTTTGTTATTATTTGATTTAACTTTTTCCCCTTGCAAACTGGCTTATTATTCCTCATGGAGACACTCACACATAAAAAAACCCTCACATTCTGTTACCCCATTAGAATGTTCCAGATAAAAGAAAAAAGATCTACCTTCATCTTCGTCCTCCATTTGGGCTTTGGCTTCTCTTGAATACATGGCCCTTCGGAGAGTTTTCCTCTCTAAAGTAGTTTGGTCAGCTTCCATATCCTACAGTAAACATTATACTATCATGCAAGGAGCTAACACCAATAGGTTGTGACTTATCAATGAATGACTCACATGTGTAAATGATTAGTTACCTTTACCAGTCTCAGGGGTTTGTGCTCACTCTGGAGATCCACAACTCCTGTCACAGAAGCAGCTGTGGGGGCAGAGCATTAGACTTGCAGGAAGTGCTGCAGGGCTCAAAGGTGTGGGGCAGCACACGAGGCCAGGAAAAGCAAGAATGAGATGCAACTGACTCCAGAAGTAGGGTGATATCTCTCTGAGCCCTAAAGCATAGTTCTACCACTGCTACTTATTTTTACATCACCTTCGGACTATCCTTGTAATTTTTCTAACTAAGGATTCATTCATGTTAATACATATCTTCCTTCAAAAGAGTACATGGTTCCAAGTTGGTTAAACTGCTGTCAGCCATCCATTATTGTGAATTATTAAATCAGAACGAGTTTCTTTAGCATCTTACTAAGGGAGCTGCACAAAAGAAAAGGAATTCAATAGGATCTGAAAGAAGGTAGAGAACTTTGAAGAAAATAGGCAATGAGGATTCTAGGTGCCTAGCAGTGTAACAGAAAGGCCTAGGAGGAGAAAATATGCAAAACGAGAAGGGAAATGTGCCAAAAACAAACTTTGCAGATTTTTAAGAATTGCTGTGAACTTTATCCTGTAGTTAAGAAGGGGAGAATCATTTCATTTTCTCCATGTCCTAGCTTTCAACACACCAGCTCCCCCGACCTCAGGACTGCGGTAGTAGTATCAGTTCAGTTACATTGTGGGTTAAATCAGGTTCTACCGGCTATTCTAGAAAACCAACCATTTCCCCTTTTCTGTGGGGAAATGCATTTTGAATTCTAAACAACTAACCCATAAACTTTTGGAATCTGTGGTAAATTGGGAGCTTCCTGTATATGCCAATACAAAGAAAAAAAAAAAACCTACGCAGTTTTGCTGTTACATCAATAAACCAACAAACCTTTTGTGATCAGTTGCTAGGTAATGACCTTAGTTGATTTTTTTTGGCCTCATACAACATGTCCGATTTAGGAAACTTGCTATTCTAGAGGGTTCTACTACTTCAGATTCTTGGTTAAAAGAGTGAAAACAAAAATGTCTCCAGAATCCCATTTTTAAAGAGACAGTTTGACCCCAGTTTTAAATTTTGCATAACGATATGAAGACCAACATTTATAAATGAAGCTAAATTAAACACAAAATTAAAGAGGATCCCTGACTTGTGCATATCATATAATGAAACAAAATAAACCTTCATATTGAAAAGTAGATTTGATTCCAGTTCGATTCCCCATGCTGTGACCAAAAGGTTTAAGATCTTGGAGACATTAAAAAAACAAATAAACAGACAAAAGAAAAGCCCAAACAAACTTTAAAGCATTTTTTCCTAAGAGTAAATGCTCATATTAAGCTCATTACAGGTTAAATGTTTGTTTTGTTTGTTTGTTTTTGTGTTTATTTTCTTTTTTGAAACGGAGTCTCGCTCTGTCGCCCAGGCTGGAGTGCAGTGGCGCAATCTAGGCTCACTGCAAGCTCCGCCTCCCTGGTTTACTTAACGCCATTCTCCTGCCTCAGCCTCCCGAGTAGCTGGGACTACAGGCATCCGTCACCACGTCCAACTAATTTTTTGTATTTTTAGTAGAGATGGGGTTTCACCGTGTTAGCCAGGATGGTCTTGATCTCCTGACCTCGTGATCCGCCTGCCTCAGCCTCCCAAAGTGCTGGGATTACAGGTGTGAGCCACCGTGCCCAGCCAGGTTAAATGTTTTAAATAGTGTTGATACTTGGACTAAGTAAATAAAAATTTAGTTTCATGTATCCAGTAAACATTCACTGGGCCGGGCCAGGTGAGGACAGTGGAGAGGGAAGTGAGGAGTGTTAAAGGAGTGTTAAATATTACCAGTTTATTCTGCTTAACAGCATTAAGAAGATAATGGTTCATGTCATTTATGCTAATATTTAAATCAGCTAAAGGTGTTAACTTCCTCTCCTTTGTAGTTTTCATTATTATCTTTCAGTCATAGTCTTTCCTGTTTACCCCTTAATCCTTAAACTGACAGCTCTTTTTCAAGCACTGCACTAGGAAATTTTGTGCATCCTTCGGTTTCACCTTCCTTCTCCACTAGCTTGAGCTGGACAGCTCATTGTTGCGGGGTCTGCCCTAAGCATTGCAGAATGTTGAGCACACTAGACGATAATAGCATCCCCGCCCCCTTCCCCCACACTCCCCTAAGTTGTGACAACCAAAAATGTCTCCAAATATTGCCAAATGTCCTCTAGGAGGCAAAATTGGCCCAGGTTGATAGGAAACACCCTGTCCTGTCCTATAACAAACTAAACAGAAAGCTGTACAAAAACTTCCCCAAGGTATTGTAGTGGTCTTGTTCGCAGTGTAATTCTCTCTGGTTGCAGATGAATTCAGGTGACTGCCCTTTGCTACATGGCAGTAATCTCCCTCCATCCTGAGATAAGGATTCTGGGCAGGTGCGTGATTCATTCTGGCTTCTACGGGCTGCCATTCTACCTCGTAACTGGATTTACCCTGTCCATACCCTAACTTTCTCCATACCTCCTTCAGTTCATACATAAGCCTGTAATGTGTCTTTAATTATACAGCTATGCTATCTCAAGTGATCATTTCTAAATACAACTTAATGGACTTTCTTCCTGGCTTGCTTAACAGTATTACTATAATATTGAGCCAACAGCTCTCTTTATTTTCCAGCTCTTCTTTCCAAAGTAAACCATAAATTGTCCCACTCCTTAAGTTTACGTCATCTTCTTTTGTCCCTGGCATTTAGATCACTGAAAAAATTGTCATTTGGAGTTATCCCAGGTACGTTTAGAATTACGCTTCCCACAGCACAATTCCTAAGCAGGCACTTGTCGAGTGTAACTCATTATGTTTTGGAGATTTTTGTTTGTTTATTGCTTTTTTTTCTCCCAAACATCCTCATTTCAATGGTTCTGTGATTTGTCCTGTTCTGCTTGTATATTTTTGCATATATCTTTTCTTCTTTGTGTAGTTTGCTTTTGAGATCTTTAGCAAATCCGAAGAAGGTAGAGAAATCCTAGGATTTATCTGACTTTGTATCTTCTTCACTCTATGGAGACAGATCCTTTATTTTCTTTTCTAAAATAGTATATTTAAATTTCCTAATATTTTAAAGAAATTCACTGGTACAAATATTTCATTTTGTAAATGCTCATTCCTGGCTAAGAATACCAAGTGCTGGACACTTTGTACTCCCAAATCAAGAACAAAACATTTCAAAAATTTGCCAATGTAATTTACAATTTCACTTGTCAATCAAAAGTTTTTCCTCTTTTGTTGTACTCAATCTGGTATCCAAATCTGTGATCACCTCATTCAATGTTATACTTATATCATCCATAACATTATGGTGCAATTACACTGGATACACACTTATGTTTAAATCCCATTGGTACCACTTATTATATATGCTGTACAACTTTAGGCAAGTTACTTAACTTCTCTGAGCCTCAGCTTTCTCATCTGTCTAAGTAAGGTAATATTTTCTTTGCTTATTTGTCAGGCGTTTGTGAGAATTAAAACAGATCATGTGAAAAGGGCTTTGTGGACTTTAAAAAAAACGTGCAAATGTGAAATTTTATTTTTATTTCCTTCTGATTACCTTCTTTCACCCCAGAAGCCTTATCCCAGACATGCCTTACAACTTTGCCCACTACTCAGAGCTCTTCCTTCCAGATCACCTTGGCTTTTGACTTTCCATGACCCTCTATTTGTAAGTGGTTAATGAAAATATTCTAATTTTACAGATGAGAAGAATGAGCTATAAAGAAGCAAAAATAAGGAAATGTCATGCTTCAGTAAGTAGTTTGTCTAAGTTTTAAACACACATATAATTGCACTATGGTTGAAATTCAAACAAACGCTCTCTCAAAACCTGACAGCACCTCATCCAAAGATAGCATTAGAATTTCATAGGTTCAAAGTAGCCTGTTCATTAATACTATGTAAAGATACAATTGCTTTGGATTTCAGATAAAGACCATATTACCAAGCATTAAATGGTAATTTTAAAAACAGCATTCTTAGTAATTCTTAGTAAATTTCTAACTCTTCTGAACTGGACTCTGAACTCTTCTGAACTATGAGTACTTACCTTTTCTAATTCTTGATCTTGCCGATTCATAAGTGTTTTCCAGTGTTCATACAGCTCAACATCTTTGGTTTGAATGTCCTTCAAAGTTCCTTCTCTTAGGACACTTCCATCTTTCATGGCTATGATCTAAGGAAAGCGGGTATTTCCAGAAATGTGACAAAAAGCCTTGATTGGCAAAATGAACTACCTTTATTTCAGAAAGCATTTTTTACTCTCTCATTTATATGACTATAATATAAAAATGAGCAAAATTCTCTTCTAAACTCTTACCCAGTCAGCATGCGTCAGATACTGTAATTTGTGAGTCACAAGAACAAGTGTCCTTTTGTCATCTTGCAGGAATTTCAAAATCCCCTCCTGCATTAGGTGATCACTTAAGTGAATGTCCAGGGCTGAGAATGGGTCATCCTGCAACCAGGAAAATGAAGGAAAGATGGACGTTTTCTATACTTTTTACATAACTCAATTCCTCTCGAAAGTAGTAATACTTGGGCCGGGCCGGTAGGCTCAAGCCTGTCAGCCAGCACTTTTTGGGAGGCCGAGCGGGTGGATCATGAGGTCAGAGGATCTGGAGACGTCCTGTTCTACACGGTTGAACCCCGCCTCTTGTACTAAAAAATACGAAAACTAGCTGGGCGAGATTGGCGGGCGCCTTTATGCCAGCTACGCGGGAGGCTGAGGCAGGAGAAGGGCGTCAAACCCGGGAGGCGAAGCTTGCAGTGAGCCGAGAGCGCGCCACTGCACTCCAGCACTGGCGACCAGAGCAGATTATCGTCTCAAAAAAAAAAAAAAAAAAAAAAAAAAAAAAAAGAGAAAGTATGTAATACAAATAACTAAGGGCAAATCATCCCCAGATCTTATTTATTTAAAAAAAGGATAAAGAAAAACTACCTGTCAGGTACCATGCTTATTACCTGGGTGACAAAATAATCTGTACACCAAACCCCCATGACACACAATTTATATAACAAACCTGCACATGTACCTCTCAACCTAAAATAAAAATTAAAATACAATAAAAAAAGAGGTAGGAGAAAAACAAACAAACAACGAAATAAAGTTAGAAGTGCCTGCAGGTGAAAAGAAAAACAGACTTTGTATAATTATTTTAAAAGTAAATAACACTATTCAAAATGTTTTGAATTATTATTGAATCTGCAAGTTAAAAACCGTATTACTCAGCAATCTATAATAATAGAGCAAAACAAAGAATGAAAAGATAATTGTACTTGAATTCTAGATAATAAAAATAGGTATAGAAAATGTTAATTGGGCTGGGCACAGTGGCTCACGCCTCTAATCCCAGCACTTTGGGAGGCCAAGGCAGGCAGATCACCTGAGGTCTGGAGTTTGAGAACAGCCTGGCCAACATGGTGAAGCCCTGTCTCTACTAAAAACACAAAAATTAGCTGGGCATGGTGGCGTGGGCTTGTAATCACAGCTACTTGGGAGGTTGAGACCAGAGAATCCACTGAGCCCAGGAGGAAGAGGTTGCAGTGAGCTGAGATTGCGCCACTGCACTCCAGCCTGGTGACAGAACGAGACTCAAAAGAAAGAAAAAAGAAAATGTTAACTGGATCACAGCAGGACTTACTTAATGGGGATATTTTCAGAATTAAATGAGGTAATATGCATGAAATGCTTAGTATGGTACTGGGTATATAATTGACATTGTTAGCTATTATTATTATTATATATAAGAATAGCATGCCTAACACTTACCTGACGACAATTGTTCTAGGGGGAATGTTTTCATCCACCAAGTGATTAAGATATTTAGAAAATAATTTAAGAAATTACATTAATTTTCTTTTTTTGTTGATGATATCACTATAAATTATTTTCATATATAGTTCATTCCTAAAATATTATATACAGCATCAAACTACATGTTTCACCTTTTTGGATCTTTAAAAGAGGACAGCTAGAAACAACTGAAGAAAATTGGAATGTATCCTCAAAACTATGAATTAGAAAGCAAAGTGACCTGAAGGGAGGAGGGTGCAACAGAAATATAATCACCCCTTAGAAGGACCAGGGATGGCAGGGAATGAAGGAAACTGAGGGAGCACTGAAGGGACAAAGCAGTAAAGAATGGTGGACGTTTCAGGTAAAGAACTGGGAAGAATTATCAGAACAGTGGGAAAAAAAAGTTCATAAATGTCTTCTTCATTACCCTTCTTTCTTTGTTGCTTCTCCAATATGTAATATGCAAACAAACTTCTACTTTGTCTTATGGGCCCAAGAAAGAAGTAGCTGGTTTCTCATGCTACTACCCACAGGCTACATGTTGAGATATTTAGAAATTACAATTCTGCAAAATTTTCAATTGAGCACAATCATAGTCTCTCTACAGATAGACTGCATTGCTTAATAATCTGAATAATGAAACAAAAGTAATTTCTATTTAGATAGAAACTGAAGTTTGGAAGTTAGAATAAATTTGTGTATAATCATGATAGGTTGTCATATGATTAGCTCAGTAATTTTCAACTTTCCATCGATTTGTCTGTATAGCTAGAAACTATAAGCAACGTGGCCTTATTAAAGCGTTTAGGAGAAGCCTTATGCAAAATAAATATTAACAAAGCATTTTGATAGTTAAAGGGTGATTAAGAATTATAAGAGCCTTTAAAAAATCAGTCTGCTGGATATTGTAATTGTAAATAAATGGGTGATATAATCAGTGTCCTCAAATGACTTTTATAGAAAAAACACAATTATCTTGATTGTCCTGAAATTTCTTTGGATGACATGGGAAATATTTCAAATCTTTCAGACCCTCTGGATCATCTTAATGCACATAAATTATTTCTGAAATGTTACAATAAGTACTTTGTATAGGAACTGGCTTTCAACTGCCTGGTGAGTTGCTTTTCAAAATCATCACAGCCACTAGCTCCTTATTTGTCATTTAGCTCCTTTTAATAACAAGAAAAAAATATTCTTACTTGAATTTTAAAATTATTAGATTTTGATAACTGATAGAAAATTCTACCACTAATACATAAAATTTTAAACATAGGTGTTATAATGTAACTTTGCAATTACTTAAAATGAAAGTCAAAGTACCAATAGAAAGTGGTATCTCCACAGCAATGGAAAATATCAGGATTATACTGACAAAAGTGTCTCCATTTCCATCACCAACAATGCAGCAAGGATATAATTATCAAGATTTAGCAAATCTTGATATCAGCAAATTATTGGTTTAGAAAAGCAGATTTTCACAGGAGGAATCTGATTGCCTTTGAAATAACTTTCTGCTTCTGATTCCATTAAAACTCCAAGAATAATCTGTGATGTAGACCAAACTATCCCAAATGATTCTTCCTGGGAATTTTCACAGTAAAATAAGACATGAATTAAAATAAAATTTTGTAATAACTCAATTAGACTGTCCATAAAATTCTTATTTATTTATTTATTTATTTATTTATTTATTTTGAGATGGAATCTCGCTCTGTCACCCAGGTTGGAGTGCAATGGCATGATCTCGGCTCACTGCAACCTCTGCCTCTTGGGTTCAAGCAATTCTTCTGCCTCAGTTTTCCAACTTACTGGGATTACAGGAACATGCCACCATGCCTGGCTAATTTTTTTGTATTTTAGTAGAGATGGGGTTTCATCATGTTGGCCAGACTGGTTTCGAACTCCTGATCTCAACTGATCTGCCTGCCTCAGCCTCCCAAAGTGCTAGGATTACAGGCATGAGCTACCGCACCCAGCCTAAATTCTGATTTTACATGTTAGAAGTTAGTAGGGCATAATTGAAAGTATAGTATCTCTAAATTAAAAGGTCCACATTGTAGTTATGACCGCTCTTGGAGGCTGACCAATGTTTCAAACTCAGTCACTTCTTTTGTAAAATGGGGATAATAAAGAGGCCTGACAGAAAACACCTTGGATTGCTGCCAAGATGCAACAAAATAATGTAGTAAAAGTCTGTAAATCATTTCAAAAGTGTTGTTTTATTATTATTTTCTTATAAACAAAGCCATGGTGGATGAATATTGTGCTTACTCCTTCAATGTATCACAGTGAGAGCTTAGCATCTTCCAAGCATCTCTTAATAAGGAAGAGTGTGGTGACTGAGAACACAAGCTCTGGAATCTGGCCACCTGACTTTCTATCCCTGCTTCACTGTTACTATCTGTGTGATATTGGATAAGTTATCCCCAAAGCCTCAGTACGTTCATCTGTGAATAGCGGTAGTAACAATAATAATAGTAATAACAGCAATAATGTCAAACCTAAGAGAGTTATTATGAGAATTAAGTGAGCTAATGTGTATAAAGTACTTAGAATCATGCCTGGGTCACAGAACTATCATTTATATGCCATATCACTTATATGTCATGTCTCACATGGTGGGGATTCATAGTGTTTTCTGTCAAATACAACCTTTTATACAACTTAATAAAAGTTGAGGCTTAATGGCTTGAGAATCACGTCTCCAGATTCAATGTATAAAATAAGATTATGGGGAAATACTTCCTTTAAAGAAAGCAAGATAATTTGCCGAATGGCCAATTCGATGAATGGTCAATTCTTTGTTCTCAAGCTTATATTATTTCTTCTAATATACATATGTACAGTCTTCATTAATACATTCTCTTGTATAGTCAATAAATGTGCTTAAATAGTATATTCTTTGTACGGATGTATTTTGGAAATAATTTAATATATTCATTGATCGGAGTCTCGCTCTGTCACCCAGGCTGGAGTGCTTGGAGTGCAGTGGCCAGATCTCAGCTCACTGCCAGCTCCGCCTCCCGGGTTTACGCCATTCTCCTGCCTCAGCCTCCCGAGTAGCTGGGACTACAGGTGCCCACCACCTCGCCCGGCTAGTTTTTTGTATTTTTTAGTAGAGACGGGGTTTCACCGTGTTCGCCAGGATGGTCTCGATCTCCTGACCTCGTGATCCGCCCGTCTTGGCCTCCCAAAGTGCTGGGATTACAGGCTTGAGCCACCGCGCCCGGCCCAAAATAATATTTTGATACATAATTAAGACATTTTCATCTAACTTGTATACTGCGTCAAGGCTAACATGATAAAAGTTTATTTAGAGCAAAATGTGAAACTATTCAAGTGACATGTACAAGTAAAATTCTTAAAGATATAAGTAATGCCTTTTCTCAATTCTATTTCCTTTACCCAGCACAACAAATGGCATTGGGGATATTCACTGAATATTAATAGATAGAAAGGAGGAAAGAAGAAAGGGAGGAAGGAATAAAGGAAGGATAACAGGGAGTGAGAGAGTGAAGAAGAAAGGGTAAAAAAAAAAAGGAGAGAAAAGGAAAATGCAGCAATAATTTCAGAAAATACCAGAGAATCTTTGCTGATTAGAAAGCCAATACTCAAAAGACATGCATTTCTAGCCCAAACTCTGTAATTCATTAGCCATCAGTCCTTGGATAAGTTTCCGCATTTAGTTTGAGGATACCATCTACCCTCTCTCAGCACTGTGATGAGAATCAAATGGGATAATACTGTACCTTGTGAATTTTAAACAATGGAAGTGTGAGATATTATTATTTTGAGGAATTTTAAAACACATCAACAGCATTCCATTGCCGCTAAAATGTTTTCAGTAGGTTGCAATGGAGTAATAAGACCAAGATCATAAGATCCAATGGTTTTAAGGCTATCTGAGCTGATCAGTGTGCATCTAGCACAGATTTTTTCAAAGGGACACTTATAAACACTATACATCAGGGATTAAGAAAAGTTTTACAAAATATGTTATTTGTGGAAGAATTGAAAATACTATGCTTGCTTGGCCTAGAGAAATGTAAATTTAGACAAGTTATGACACTAATATTAGAATGTTAAAATATATATTNAAACAAACTTCTACTTTGTCTTATGGGCCCAAGAAAGAAGTAGCTGGTTTCTCATGCTACTACCCACAGGCTACATGTTGAGATATTTAGAAATTACAATTCTGCAAAATTTTCAATTGAGCACAATCATAGTCTCTCTACAGATAGACTGCATTGCTTAATAATCTGAATAATGAAACAAAAAGTAATTTCTATTTAGATAGAAACTGAAGTTTGGAAGTTAGAATAAATTTGTGTATAATCATGATAGGTTGTCATATGATTAGCTCAGTAATTTTTCAACTTTCCATCGATTTGTCTGTATAGCTAGAAACTATAAGCAACGTGGCCTTATTAAAGCGTTTAGGAGAAGCCTTATGCAAAATAAATATTAACAAAGCATTTTGATAGTTAAAGGGTGATTAAGAATTATAAGAGCCTTTAAAAAATCAGTCTGCTGGATATTGTAATTGTAAATAAATGGGTGATATAATCAGTGTCCTCAAATGACTTTTATAGAAAAAACACAATTATCTTGATTGTCCTGAAATTTCTTTGGATGACATGGGAAATATTTCAAATCTTTCAGACCCTCTGGATCATCTTAATGCACATAAATTATTTCTGAAATGTTACAATAAGTACTTTGTATAGGAACTGGCTTTCAACTGCCTGGTGAGTTGCTTTTCAAAATCATCACAGCCACTAGCTCCTTATTTGTCATTTAGCTCCTTTTAATAACAAGAAAAAAATATTCTTACTTGAATTTTAAAATTATTAGATTTTGATAACTGATAGAAAATTCTACCACTAATACATAAAAATTTTTAAACATAGGTGTTATAATGTAACTTTGCAATTACTTAAAAATGAAAGTCAAAGTACCAATAGAAAGTGGTATCTCCACAGCAATGGAAAAATATCAGGATTATACTGACAAAAGTGTCTCCATTTCCATCACCAACAATGCAGCAAGGATATAATTATCAAGATTTAGCAAATCTTGATATCAGCAAATTATTGGTTTAGAAAAGCAGATTTTCACAGGAGGAATCTGATTGCCTTTGAAATAACTTTCTGCTTCTGATTCCATTAAAACTCCAAGAATAATCTGTGATGTAGACCAAACTATCCCAAATGATTCTTCCTGGGAATTTTTCACAGTAAAAATAAGACATGAATTAAAAATAAAATTTTGTAATAACTCAATTAGACTGTCCATAAAATTCTTATTTATTTATTTATTTATTTATTTATTTATTTTGAGATGGAATCTCGCTCTGTCACCCAGGTTGGAGTGCAATGGCATGATCTCGGCTCACTGCAACCTCTGCCTCTTGGGTTCAAGCAATTCTTCTGCCTCAGTTTTCCAACTTACTGGGATTACAGGAACATGCCACCATGCCTGGCTAATTTTTTTGTATTTTTAGTAGAGATGGGGTTTCATCATGTTGGCCAGACTGGTTTCGAACTCCTGATCTCAACTGATCTGCCTGCCTCAGCCTCCCAAAGTGCTAGGATTACAGGCATGAGCTACCGCACCCAGCCTAAATTCTGATTTTACATGTTAGAAGTTAGTAGGGCATAATTGAAAGTATAGTATCTCTAAATTAAAAGGTCCACATTGTAGTTATGACCGCTCTTGGAGGCTGACCAATGTTTCAAACTCAGTCACTTCTTTTGTAAAATGGGGATAATAAAGAGGCCTGACAGAAAACACCTTGGATTGCTGCCAAGATGCAACAAAATAATGTAGTAAAAGTCTGTAAATCATTTCAAAAGTGTTGTTTTATTATTATTTTCTTATAAACAAAGCCATGGTGGATGAATATTGTGCTTACTCCTTCAATGTATCACAGTGAGAGCTTAGCATCTTCCAAGCATCTCTTAATAAGGAAGAGTGTGGTGACTGAGAACACAAGCTCTGGAATCTGGCCACCTGACTTTCTATCCCTGCTTCACTGTTACTATCTGTGTGATATTGGATAAGTTATCCCCCAAAGCCTCAGTACGTTCATCTGTGAATAGCGGTAGTAACAATAATAATAGTAATAACAGCAATAATGTCAAACCTAAGAGAGTTATTATGAGAATTAAGTGAGCTAATGTGTATAAAGTACTTAGAATCATGCCTGGGTCACAGAACTATCATTTATATGCCATATCACTTATATGTCATGTCTCACATGGTGGGGATTCATAGTGTTTTCTGTCAAATACAACCTTTTATACAACTTAATAAAAGTTGAGGCTTAATGGCTTGAGAATCACGTCTCCAGATTCAATGTATAAAATAAGATTATGGGGAAATACTTCCTTTAAAGAAAGCAAGATAATTTGCCGAATGGCCAATTCGATGAATGGTCAATTCTTTGTTCTCAAGCTTATATTATTTCTTCTAATATACATATGTACAGTCTTCATTAATACATTCTCTTGTATAGTCAATAAATGTGCTTAAATAGTATATTCTTTGTACGGATGTATTTTTGGAAATAATTTAATATATTCATTGATCGGAGTCTCGCTCTGTCACCCAGGCTGGAGTGCTTGGAGTGCAGTGGCCAGATCTCAGCTCACTGCCAGCTCCGCCTCCCGGGTTTACGCCATTCTCCTGCCTCAGCCTCCCGAGTAGCTGGGACTACAGGTGCCCACCACCTCGCCCGGCTAGTTTTTTGTATTTTTTAGTAGAGACGGGGTTTCACCGTGTTCGCCAGGATGGTCTCGATCTCCTGACCTCGTGATCCGCCCGTCTTGGCCTCCCAAAGTGCTGGGATTACAGGCTTGAGCCACCGCGCCCGGCCCAAAAATAATATTTTTGATACATAATTAAGACATTTTCATCTAACTTGTATACTGCGTCAAGGCTAACATGATAAAAGTTTATTTAGAGCAAAATGTGAAACTATTCAAGTGACATGTACAAGTAAAATTCTTAAAGATATAAGTAATGCCTTTTTCTCAATTCTATTTCCTTTACCCAGCACAACAAATGGCATTGGGGATATTCACTGAATATTAATAGATAGAAAGGAGGAAAGAAGAAAGGGAGGAAGGAATAAAGGAAGGATAACAGGGAGTGAGAGAGTGAAGAAGAAAGGGTAAAAAAAAAAAGGAGAGAAAAGGAAAATGCAGCAATAATTTCAGAAAATACCAGAGAATCTTTGCTGATTAGAAAGCCAATACTCAAAAGACATGCATTTCTAGCCCAAACTCTGTAATTCATTAGCCATCAGTCCTTGGATAAGTTTCCGCATTTAGTTTGAGGATACCATCTACCCTCTCTCAGCACTGTGATGAGAATCAAATGGGATAATACTGTACCTTGTGAATTTTTAAACAATGGAAGTGTGAGATATTATTATTTTTGAGGAATTTTTAAAACACATCAACAGCATTCCATTGCCGCTAAAATGTTTTTCAGTAGGTTGCAATGGAGTAATAAGACCAAGATCATAAGATCCAATGGTTTTAAGGCTATCTGAGCTGATCAGTGTGCATCTAGCACAGATTTTTTCAAAGGGACACTTATAAACACTATACATCAGGGATTAAGAAAAGTTTTACAAAATATGTTATTTGTGGAAGAATTGAAAATACTATGCTTGCTTGGCCTAGAGAAATGTAAATTTAGACAAGTTATGACACTAATATTAGAATGTTAAAATATATATTATATATATTAAAATATATTATATATTATATATATTATATATATTTATATATATATATTTTGCTACAGAAGTAGAGTGCAGGTTGAACAGACAGTACTCAGAAGCAGATCTCAATACATAATAACTTTCCAATAATAAGAGCTGTCTGTAGTAGGAAGAATAATGGACCCCAAAGATGCCCAGGTCCTAATCCCCAGAACCTGTGGCTGTGTTACCTTATATGTCCAGCAGGATTTTGCAGATGTAATTAAGACTAAAGACCTTGAGATGAGGAGATTATCCAGACAGGCTTAAACTAACTCTATGCATCCTTAAAAGCAGAAAACTCTCCCCGCTGTGAAGAGAGGAAGACGTGACTATGTAAAAATAGTCAGAAAGACATCATGTTACTGGCTTCAAAGGTGGAGGAAGGCAGGCATGAGACAAAGAATGTAGGCAGCTTGTAAATGCTGGAAAAAGCAAGGATATTGACTGTTCCCTTCCCCAGAAGGGAACACAGACCTGCTGACACTTTGATGGACTTCTAATCTATAGAACTATAAGATAATATAATACATCTACATTGATTAAGTCACTGATTATGGCAATTTTTTATAGCAGTAACAGGAAATTTATATACTGTCCAACCAGGAAAAGCTGCCTTAAAGGTAAGCAATGTATCTTCAGGGAGAGTCATCAAGAAGCCGTTAGAGTTGATGCTAAAAGTCATCCTGTAATGAAAAGGTGGGAATTGACAATTATTTAGCCCTACAACTTCTTTGATTTCCATGATTCTAGAATTGAAGTGGGTTGGAGTCATTGAATCGCAGCAGGCAGTAAAATGAACTGAGGAAGAAAGCCACACCCAGGGGACCTCAGTCCCTTTCAGGTTTCCAAGGCAGTTCCTCATGCTCAGTCAGTAATTGATCCCAAGGTTCAAGACGTAATTTCTAGTTGTGGATCCATCCATTATTGTAAAAAGTATTTACGGCCAGGCACAGTGGCTCACACCTGCAATCCCAGCACTTTGGGAGGCCGAAGCGGGCAGATGACTTGGGGTTAGGAGTTCGAGACCAGCCTGACCAACATGGTGAAACCCTGTCTCTACTAAAAATAAAAAAAAAAA
The DNA here is from genome assembly GCF_001698545.2 of Rhinopithecus bieti. NCBI lineage: Eukaryota > Metazoa > Chordata > Mammalia > Primates > Cercopithecidae > Rhinopithecus > Rhinopithecus bieti. The sequence continues at coordinate 63,597 of NW_016809129.1, read as the reverse complement.
TAGCCAAGTGTGATGACATGCACCTGTAATCCCAGCTACTCAGGAGGCTAAGGTGGGAGAATTACTTGAACTTGTGAGGTGGAGGTTGCAGTGAGCTGAGATAGTGCCACTGCAGTTCAGCCTGGGCAACAGAGGAAGAGTCCATCTCCAAAAAAAAAAAAAAAAAAAAAAAAAGAAAAAATAAAAGGCTACTGTTAGATCCTGCAATGGCTTGCATGGTGTTTTGAGGTTTTTTGGGGGAATAACTTTGGAGATAGGTATTCTTAGGGAGATGAATTAGTATGTCCAAATTCTTCTACCGTCCCCAATAACAGATTCAAATTCAGTGGAAAACTCCAAAACCAACTTACTTTTTGAAGAGGCTCTAGAGATTAGATGGAGTGAAGACTCTAAAAATGTTCTGGGAACCGGATTTATAAGTGGTTAATAATTGTGCAGAAGGAGAAGGCAGGGATGCATTTACATACTCTGCCATCATCTTCCCATTGTCTACTTGTAAGCTATTTTAGGTACCTCCTGCTGGAGAGACCAAAATAGAGCAAAATTGTAATCAACATAACCATCAAATTTCTAGATCCACAGGGAGAAATAAATTATTAGTTCAAGATGGATATCATGAAAATCATTCATGGAGTTTTTAAAGACATAAATTTTAGATTCTACCTTTACAGATTATGCCACAGGTCTAGAGCAGAACCAAGGTTTCTACAGTTGTAGGCAGCATCACAGATAGAGCTTATCCACAGTCCGAATTGCACAGCACTGGAATGGGGTGCTAGGCTTACTTAGCCCTACGCCTACCAAGAGTATATTTTCTGGCTTTTTTTTTCTTTGCCATCAAATATAAATAAGAGGACTTATGATCCTGCCTCATTCATCCAATACCATCCAAATCCTCACCTGGTTAGGAAACACGGATAAACAACCACTAGGGCATCTCGGTCTCGTGGACACCAATCTGGATCCTCCCAACTCTCAAGATATGCTGCTCTTCTGCTGATCTACTGATCTGTACTGCAAGGATTTATTTCCTCTATATACTTTACGATTTCACAAGTTAAACCATTTTGAGAGGGAGTCTCACTCTATCGCCCAGGCTGGAGTGCAGTGGCATGATCTCGGCTCACTGCAAGCTCTGCTTCCTGTGTTCACACCATTCTCCTGCCTCAGCCTCCCAAGTAGCTGGGACTAAAGGCGCCCGCTACCACGCTCGGATAATTTTTTGTATTTTTAGTAGAGACGGGGTTTCACCGTGTTAGCAAGGATGGTCTCGACCTCCTGACCTCATGATCCGCCCGCCTTGGCCTCCCAAAGTGCTGGGATTACAGGTGTGAGCCACTGTGCCCGGCCTTGTCTTATCTTTTTAAAGACTCGTTTGTCCAGATGGAAGAATGAAATAGAAATAAAAGGGAAGGCCATATTCTTACCAAAAAGACAATGTTGGTGTTTTGATACAGCGCTCGTGCCACACAGATTCTCTGCCTCTGTCCCCACTCAGGTTGATGCCCTAGAGAAGAGACACCCCAAATACCCATTTTTTATATTAGTAAATGATCTCTTGGTAATATGACCTTAAAATACAAACGTCTTTTAAAAAATCTTAAATTGATAGTAACTTGTTAATTAAATTGTAGTAACGTTGGTAAGAAAACATGAAAACTGTCTACTGGCCAGCAATTCTCAAATTAATCAAGGCTGATATGGTTAATCCTCCTTTCACTCTAATAGAGATCTCTGCTGTACAGAAGCATTAATAACCAAAACACTTTCTAGGAAATGCAAGCAATTCCAAGATTTTTTCTTGTTTCCTGAGTTGTGTCTGTAGTTTACTTAACATACAACCCAAATTTGATATTATGAGTTATGTGAAACAATACTATCCTCAAGAGTATGCTTTCATAATAAAGTACCACTTACACATTTTTTAATAAAAAAACTAGTATTAATTGACCTCTTAGTATGTGCCAGACTTGTGTAAATGGCTTTGCATTTTAGAATTTCTCTTATTCTTCATAGCAATTCCAAGATGTAGGTATTGTTTTAATTTTACACATGTGGAAACTGAGGCTCCCAGAACTTAAGTTCATTCTAATACACACTGCGGTATGTAGCAAAAAAGAACAGTCATTAAGAACAAAGGCCACAGAACCAGACTAATCCTGGCTACACTACTACCTTGGCAACTGTGTAATTTCCTTAACCTCGCTCAGCCTTGATTTTTGCAGCTTCATACGCAGATAACGATAGCACCCATAACACAGATTTGTTGTGAAAGTAGATAATGCATATAAAGTTTGTGCCCAGGACTGACAATGATGAAAACATTACAGACATTGTTGTTCTAAAGATTATAGGTATATTTCTCAGCTTGTCTGAATAATATGACATCAATGCAAAACATGGTTACACAAAGAGAAAAGAGCACTTTAATACGAATAAACAGATGTTTAACAAGATTGGGAGAAGTTATCGAAAGTAATCTTAGTTTTCAAACCCATTACAGCAAGTTCCACGTAAGCAAAAATGCATTTGGTCAAAGCCAGGAACTATGCTTCACTTTTTCTCGAGAACTCTTAAGTGACTAGTACCATGTTAAGTATACAGTGATTACTCAATAAATATTAATACGTAAGAAAGAGTGGCATCAAAGGACTCCTGTCCTTGGTTTTCTGGAACTTGTCACTCGGGACAACATACAGCTCCTAAGCTCTCAAATTTCATGATTCTCTATTAATGATTAAAGACAACCAGAAGACTTTTCTAGATTTTTGTTTATTGCTTAATGAAATTATTTATAGCTCACCCTCTCTCCAATTTCAGTTTGATCTCCAAATGGTAATAAGTCAATATCTGGCTGAAGAGAACAGGCATCCGTGACAGCTTTGTACCTTTAGGAGAAATGATTTTGAATTTTTAGATCTCTATGGATACATTGCCCATAAACTAAGTGCCAAGTTCAATACCTTGGAAGCTGAAACAAAACATTTGCTGAATCACTTATTATATGCCAGCTTCTGCTCTACATTTCTGGATACAAAGATAAATAAATACCACTTCCCACTCTTTTTTTTTTTTTTTTTTTTTTT
>NW_016809129.1:40162-60276 GCF_001698545.2 Rhinopithecus bieti | reverse complement strand
ATAGTACCTGACAGGTATCTTTTTTTTTTTTTTAAGACAGAGTCTTACTCTGTCGCCCAGGCTGGAGTGCTGTGGCATGATCTTGGCTCAATGCAACCTCCGCCACCTGGGCTCAAGGGATTCTCCTGCCTCAGCCTCCTGAGTAGCTGGGATTACAGGCGTGCGCCACCATGCCCAGCTAATTTTTTTGTATTTTAGTAGAGACAGGGTTTCACCATGTTGCCCAGGGTGGTTTCAAACATCTGAGCTCAGGCAATCAGCCTGCCTCAGCCTCCCAAAGTGCTAGGATTACAGGTGTGAACCACCATGCCCGGCTAGGTTCCCACTCTTAAAAAGCTAGTTCATGGAGCAGAAGACTGATACAGAAACATACAATGAAAATTCACCTTGTTAGGTGTTATAGTGGAAGCGGGTAAAAAACACTCCTAGAATACAAAGGAAGAAATGACTGACCATTCTGAGAAGTTTCAGAGGAGGCAAAGCTTAAACTATATTCAGAAAGTTGAGTAGTAAGTTTTCAGGAAGAAAATGAGTAAGGAAGCATAAGGAACTTGAGAAAGTAAAAAAGTTCATGGTGAATGTAAGGGACCGTGGGAAGTTCATTATGGCTAAAGCAGAGGTGGTGAGTGGGTGCCTTTGCACACTGTCATGCATGCTGACGGGAAGAGGCAAGGGAGATAATGAGGACTGACAGTCTTCAAGTTCATATAAGGCTGGGACTGGAAATTAAATGAACTGGAAGTACAAGGAAGTGTGGGTATTGAAGATGCTGGGGGAAATGACAATGACTTTATTTTCCTAATTAGTTTGTCTTAAAATAGTCCAATCATTCTTGATTCTTCCTTCTTTCTGTTGATATCTGTCCATTGATGTTCTTCAATTTTTTTTTCCCAACCATCCCTTCTTTTACATTTCTACTGTCATTCCCAAGTGTAGGCAACACACACTGCATGCCTGGATACTTACTCCAATTAACTCCTGAATGTCTCCATATATATGTATATATGCACATTTGTGAATCTGTATATATAGAATGCATATCACTATAGCCAGTTGGCTTTTAGGCCCCCCCACTATCTGATCTCAGCCTCCTTAATCTTTCTGTCTGGTTTGCTCCAGGGTCCTAAAGAATCACGAATAATTTAGGTTTTGTCTTTTGTATGGTCTACTTTTCTCCTCCCTCCCCTCTTCCTCTTGCCTCTCCACTTACCTTATTCTCCTTAATTTTCAACACCCATCTATGGTCCTGAGACCCACTCTTGTAAGAGTGACTCAGGGAAAGGGTCATGCCTTCTTATGTGACAATAGGCCATTGAAAGATGGCCTATTCTGGCTGCTCCCAGTCATCAGACCCCTCAGATCCTACATTCTTCTTCTTTCCTAAAGTCATCAGACCCCTCAGATCCTACATTCTTCTTCCATTTACTTGAATTTTTCCTTCTCTATCTTCTCACCAACAACCTAAGCAACACCCCCTCACTCTCACCCTCCCCACCCCACACACATACACACTTCAATTGCTGTTTAGTCTTGGTGTACAAATTGTTCTCAACAAGGGTTCAAGATGGGCTGGAACTTCCAATGAGGCGTCTCTTCAAATAATTGATTCAAAAGACCTTGGTGATGAGGATGAAAACGAGGCCAACAGGAAAGAAAGTACCAGATGTAAAAGTTCCAGAAACCATTGTTCATTCCCAAACACACAAGTTGGAAAGAGTTGCCATTTTGGTTCTAAATTTTATATGCTCAAAATTACCTCTGTTTGTTAAAAGGACTTCCAAAAGTAATATTTTCTTCTACTGTAGCATTTAATAGCCAAGGCTTTTGAGCTGCATACGCCACAGAATACCTGTTCCTACTGAAAATGAAAAGAAAAGAAAACAGCAGGATTATGCGAGGGTACTGTGCGTGTATGTATTTTACTACAAATAGGGGAAATAAAATTAGTAAACTATCTCAGACACAGAAATGGAAAACTTCTAAAAGAGAAAAATTTAAAGACCACCAACCTTATTAAGAAATGATTAAATATGCCACCTAAATTAAAGGGATTAGGATTTAATCAAAATGTCACATGTATAAAATTTGGTTTTGTACACTGAAGAAGTGTTTTATAATCTAAACAACTAACTGAATTTTCGTTTTCTAAAATGACTACAATTTTTAAAAAATAATTAAAAGGTTAATAACAATTCACTCACTCCAATAACCACAGATATTTTACTTTGTACTAATAGCACTTTACTAACTATAAATTCTACATGCAAACTTTAAAAAATATGTTAATTGATACTATAATTATTGTATGGCTTTGTGGCTTAATCACATTAGCATGTTTTATGATAATAGATAATATGTAAATATTTCAAAACAAAGAATATCTTAAGAAGTCCCTGAAACTTTTAATATTGAAATCATGCATGTAAAACTGCATATTTCAAAAAATATTGAAATAGTTTATATTTTTAAAATAACTCCCTCCCACTCTTTTGACTTGCAAATTCTAACAGATGGCTCTACATCAGAATTTAATTTCCAAAAGTTAGGAAAATACATGTGAGCTGAAGAGGATGATGGGATTGGGGTGGGGTAGAGGGCAGGTCAGTTTAACAGTCAGATTTCCACAGTTAGTTCATGATCTGTAAAGTACTAATGAAGGAAATAGGGTTAAAAGAGAGAAGGGTTAAAAAAGAGAGTAGTTAGAAATGTTCAATGATCTTTCTAAAACATGACATCTTAGGAGTGCAGGAGACATGATAATATATAGTATGCTAGCAGTTTCTGAGATAATCATATGTACAGTAAAACAATGGTTCCCAACCTCTGACATGTCTGCCTTCCCTCCCCACCCCACTGGGGTATTTAAGGTTTTTGTTTTTCCTTTTAAGTAGATAAAGCACTTGGCTCTTCGTCTCCACCTTACAGGTTGGTCCCACCACTGTTTAACTCAAAATCAATGTGTGTATTCATTCTTACATTTTTATTTTATGAAATCCAAAACCCAGTTTACTGAGGACGGTTTGAGTTTCAGCCAAAGTTGGGACACGAGTGACTCAGTGAGAGGAAAACAGTTGACACAAGGAGCCACTTTGTTTGGTAAATTAATTCTTTTAGCAGTTTGCCAAGGTTGCGAACCACTGCTGCTGGAAATATGCTAGCACACTTTAATAAATAACTATACATCATCAGAATAAACAAAATTAGAATAAAGAGATTAAAGTCTGAGGAAGGAAGTTATTCTTATTAAACTCAGGTTAAAATAGAAATAATACCTTCTGGTTGCTTCAAAAGAAGGCTCAGATTCATTTACACTGCAAGTATGGCAAACAATGTTCATTAATTATGAAGTAGAAATACAGAACCAAGGTTTGTACACATCAGGTAAGAGATACAATAAACACTGGACATATTAAAGAGCTACATTTCCCAAATGGTTTCTGATATTAATTTCAAAGACAAACCAGATAAGTAGTATTCTTCTTTATGTCTTCATCAGCTAGGAAATAATTACTTAATAAGTTTCTAAAACATAGATAGCACTGTTCTCTTTCATAAAAATTTTTGTTCATACAATGACTGGGTTCTAGTGCCAACCATGCTCCAAACAGCTGTAAACTTGGGGAATCCTTCTAGAATGCAGTTTCCTAGTTTCATAAGGATTCTGTATTTCCAAGGCCTTCCAACCTTTATAATTTGAACTGAATAAATTTAAATTCCAAATTAGCTACCCTAAGGCAGCAGCAGAAGTACTTTTTGGGCGCTAAAAATGAAAGATACACAAAACACACTGGCCCCTCAGGAGCTTGTAAGAAAAACAGACATGCACCAGAAACCAAACTACATCAAGTGTAATCAATTATTGATACGATTTATGTAAAAAGTGGGCTTTGACTAGTCACAATTTGTTATGCCTGTATTATGAGGAAAGACATCTGAAGACCTATTTCTTTTATTGTTCTAATTTTTTTATAATTTAGGGTCATTTGAATTCTGTCATTCTGAAAGACCTGAATTCAATAACCATATATATAATTAAAGCCTACAGAAACTCCAAAAATTGATTCTATTTGACTTTGCAAAATGTTGTATGATTTTGTGGAGAAAATTTACTAATTATGCTACCTAATGATATTTGGTTAAGAGTTACTAAGGATCATTTTCACTACTGCACACTGCTAATGACATCTTGGGATGGCTGATAGAGGCAAAAAAAGCAATCTTGGAATAAAAAAATTTGCTCCCGATAATAATTATTCCCTGATTTAAGTTACTGGTAAAAAATAAGGAAATGATCATTTTTCTGAATAATATTTTCCACACAATGTGTTTTAGATACCAAGAAATTTGGACTTTATTTTCTGTGGTATAAATCCAATGGGTGACCTCAATAGTTTTAACTAATTTAAGGAAGAGAAGGAAGAGGAGAGGAAGAGTGAGTGTGTGGCAGAAATGAATGTGTTAATTTGCATTCTAACCACTCAAGTGGAAATGCCCATTAGACATGTGTAAATACCTGTTGGACATTTGAGAATGTGAGCCCAAGGTAGAGATATGGATTTAGAATTCATTAATCTATTCAATAAAGGTTGATTAAATTCAGACTCTATTTATTCAATATCAGTTAAAAAATATGCATTGATCACTTCCTAGTGCCACACATGCTAAAGATACAGCGAACAGGAAAGATCCATTCCTTCTTTCACGCCACTTTCACTTTTGTGGAAGCATAATAAGGGAATAAGGGCTAAGACAGGTGGAATAAAAGATAGTATTAGGGCACTGATCAAGAACCAATGAAAAACAAAGAAATGAAGAACCGGAGAACCAGCAAATCAGAGTAAACAATAGAGTTGATGTCAGAGGGAAAATTAAGAGTGTGCTAGATGAAAAAAAAAAAAAAAAAAAAATCCAAGAGTACTTCAGACCAGAGAAAACATGTATTAGAAGGCCATGAGGTATCCTGATTGCACAAAGAAGTGATTTATATTCAGCATGGCTGAAATGTAGGTGTAAATGGCAATGAACTTAAAAAAGTAAGCACAGCCAGATAATGAAGGGGCTCATAAACCATTTTATAGAGCTTGAACTTTTCCTAAAAGGAAAAAAAAAAACCACTGAAAAGGTTTAAACAAGAGAGAGATACAGGTTCCATTTAGAAATATCACTCTGATCACAGAATGTAACAAATGCACTAGAGGGAACGAGACTGGAGATCATAAAAGAAATCCTTTGTCAACCTCACAGATTTGACTCAGTCAAGTCACCTATATTCGTTCTTATAAAACACTACTTCTTTCTAGTATTTACAAAACATTAATCAAATAACTATAAAATTATTTTCTTACTTCCCCTTGGTTTCCCCTGCTAAACAGTAAGCTTCATGAAAATAGGGGCCTGGCTTCTCTTGTTCACTTATTTCTCCCCCAACAATTAATACAATGACTTGCACATAAATGATGTGCAACAAATTTTTTTTTTAACAAATTAATAAATGCAAGTGTCACAGAAACCAAGAAGCCAAGTTGATTTCAAGGAGTTGTCAATGGGTGAAGAGTTTCAAAATCTATGGAGAAGTAGGACTGAGGATAAATTATTGGGATTTAGCACGTAGGCAGTCATGTGCGAGAACCTTTCGTCCAGGTTGCAATGCGCAGAGTAAAAGAGAAGAACAGAGGTTAAGTGTGGGTGGACTAGGTCGTTAAAAAGAAAAATGTTCCAGTTGACTGAGAGATAAGCAAGATGATTATTTAAAAAATGGGTGGGGGGGCCGGGCGAAGTGACTGTAATCCCAGCACTTTGGGAGGCCGAGACGGGAGGATCACGAGGTCAGGAGATGGAGACCATCCTGGCTAACACAGTGAAACCCCGTCTCTACTAAAAAAATACAAAATCTAGCCGGGCGAGGTGGTGGGTGCCTGTAGTCCCAGCTACTCGGGAGGCTGAGGCAGGAGAATGGCCTAAACCCGGGAGGCGGAGCTTGCAGAGAGCTGAGATCCAGCCACTGCACTCAAGCCTGGGCGACAGAGCGATACTCCGTCTCAAAAAAAAAAAAGAAAAAAAAAATTGGGTGGGGGATAATGGAGTGTGAAGAGCAATAAATAAAGACATTTATAAGAGAAAAGGGTTAATTAATGCAGTAAGTTCCTGAAAAAAGCAAAACAGCACATAGGGGATCTTCACTTCTGAAAACCTCTCCTTGAAGGATTTACTTATATTTTCCTTTAAAAGTTATATATACCATACATTTATTATTTTCAGAGAAAAAAAAAAGAGGTAAATATAGACTCATTTGTAGGTAATCATCTTCCAAGAGCAAATTAACCCATTATTTCACTAACATTTGTATGAATAATGTTATAATCCTTAACTTCCAGAGACTACCTATTCCAGCCCTCTCACATATCAATATGTTTAACCAAATTCAGTTGTGGGAGATTATATATTTTCTCTTCCAAAATAAAGAAGTAGATTTAGCTCTGTCTAGACTCATCCTCCACCATTCAATGTGGTACTCAATAGCACTCAAGACAACAGGAGAATGCAAAGAGGTCAGATAGAAAATCCCCTTCTAGAAAATAGAATAAAGTTTCACTTCTGAAAACCTCTCCATGTAGAATTTGTATTTTCCTTCCAGAGTAAGAGGTAAAGTGGATACAGCATATTAGCAACTTCCAAGTATTATGGTTAATAATATTATGGAATGGGAGAGTGACTTTTGCAAATTTAAATCAGGAATGAATTTGGAAGAAGGGAAACTAGTGTTGGCACAAACATGATATATTATATCTGACCCAGGAAAGCTGACTTAATATACTATTCCTTCATGCCAGGCAAAGTCACATGAAAAGGAATAGCTCCTCCATTTGTCTGAAAATAATTGAAGCACTGTTACAAAGCTGGTTACAGTAAGATGGTGGGAGACAGAATGTCAGGACAGAAGGGGCCTGAACAGTAGGATGGTTGACGCCATGGCTGAGAGGGAAAAGAAAAAAAAAAAGGAAAACAAAGATAAATGACAGCTGTTTCTCACATAAGTACCACCACAATTAAAAAGCATTCTCGACTCTCTCACTGAAAGTATTCATCAGATAAGGCATTTTAGTTCTAGTTCCTAAGATATCAGTAGAAATTGTTTATCATGACAACCAGGAAAGGACTTCAGTCAGGCAGAACATTTATTTTTCAACAAATATGAAGCACACCTGGATGCAAGATTGATGTGCACATTCTGAAAATTTTGGAGAATTTTTTTCATTCCTCTCGCCTCTCTCTCATCTTTTCCCTTCTGGGTCTACAATATGTCAGACTAAGTCAAAGGAAGCAGTTCCCAAGGAAACAACTATCGGAATGTTTGTGTACCACGTTCTCCCCACACAGGTGTGTGCTGGATGAACAGCAATGCCTTTTCTCTGGCCCAAAGTAAACATTTCCTGCTGCAATAGGTCAGAGTACTTTATTGGATTTTGTTCATACCTGTCTATGAGGATACATTTAAAAATAAAATTTATGGCCGGGCTGGTGGCTCACGCCTGTAATCCCAGCACTTTGGGAGGCCGAGACGGGCGGATCAGGAGGTCAGGAGATGGACACCATCCTGGCTAACACAGTGAAACCCCATCTCTACTAAAAATACAAAAAAATTAGCCGGGCGCGGTGGCGAACGCCTGTAGTCCCAGCTACTCAGGAGGCTGAGGCAGGAGAATGGCGTCAACCCAGGGGGCGGAGCTTGCAGTGAGCCTGGGCGAAAGAGCGAGACTCTATGTCTCCAAAAAAATAATAATAAATAAATAAATAAATAAAATTTATGCAATCAGAGACACATGTAATGGTGAAAGAATGATAGCAAGGTATTTGGTGTCTTACCATATAAAAATTTAGTTTATTATTTTGCTTTGTTTTGAGCTTTAAAAAAAAATTCAGTTTGTTGAAGTAAAGAACATTTAACCATTTACACATCAGTAGCTTATGAATATCAATAATTTCTAAATTAGCTTTGCTGTAATTAATTGTTATATACCTTTATTTATTGGACTGGGCATACAGCTTTTGTTTCTGGAATGAAAAGAGTAATTACAAATAACTCTTTAAAAGAAAGTCAGTATCCTCTGAATATTCCTGATCCTAAAATATGTTTTATCAGATATTAAGGATATCATGAAAGAAAATTAAGTAATTCTTTTAATTAAAGAACAATAGAATTTGCATTAACTTATTCAATCTTTTAGAAGTCTACATTTTCATTGCTTTGTGTGTTGAACCAACTTAAACATTCTTGAAGAAAACTTTGGTCCTTTCTGCCATGAGGAGATGGCATTGTTGTCTAGTAAGGCAAATGCCCATAAAAAGATAATTTTTAAGTTACAGGAATTTTATAGATACTCAGAATTATCTTAATTTCCTTCTTACACTTTCATCCTGCTGGTTCTGACTCCAAGGTATATGCTGAATCTATTCACTTTGGTCCATTCCACAGCTACCATGGTACATCAAACTGTCTTCATCTCTCATCTGAATTAGTGAAATGAACTCTTAAATGGTTTCCCTCACTTCCCCCTTGCCTCTGTAATTCATTCTCCACACCACAAGTCAGAATCATCTTTTCAAACTGTACATCATATCTTTGCAAAATGTAAATCACTCCTCTACTTAAACTTCTACAATATTTTCCCACTGAACTTAGAACAAAATCTTGACTCCATAGCATACCCAGAACGCTTTCTTCCTTTTCCAGATAGCCTCAGTTTGCACCTGCATCATTCAGTATTTACTAGCCATTCTAGACCCTTTTTAGATCCTCAAACACACCTCACAGGTATAGTACTTTTTACTATATTGCCTTGTTTTATCATCGTCACAGCATTTATCAAAGTCTAATATTATGTCTTTTTTGTTGTTGTTGATTACTTATACACAGGCCACGTTCTAGACTGTAACCACATGAGATAGAGACTTGTCTTGTTCACTTCTATATCCTTGATCCTAAATCAGTGTTTGGCATGAAGGACACACTCAGTAAATGTTGAATGAAAAAAAAAAGACTAAGAAACAAAATATCTATATTCCATACTAAACATAGAAGATGCTCCAACTGATGTACAATTTATGCATTTCTCCAAATGTAGTTAATTTCATTCCTGCATCAAACTAGATGTTGAAGATCTGCCTACTTAGACTGTGTTGTTCTGATCCTACCCATACCACATTCTTCACCCCTGCTTGCATGCCCTCTAAACCTTCAAATAGTAATATAGATTACTGCATAATCTGTAATTTAATATTATATTCTGAATTGTATTTGTAATAATTGGCACATGGAATTTGCTTTTGAATAAATTTTAGGACTGTTGAGGACATTAGGAATTAACTTTTTATTTTCTTTTATTTTCTTTTTTTTTTTATTATACTTTAAGTTCTAGGGTACATGTGCATAACGTGCAGGTTTGTTACATATGTATACTTGTGCCATGTTGGTGTGCTGCACCCATCAACTCATCAGCACCCCTCAACTCGTCATTTACATCAGGTATAACTCCCAATGCAATCCCTCCCCCCTCCTTTTATTGACTTTTTATAAGGTATATGGAAGATTTTTCTTAAATTTTTTTTTTTTTTTTTAAGAGAAATGGTCTCACTCTGCTGCCTAGGCTGGAATGTGGTGGCACATTCACAGCTCACTACAGACTCAAACTCCTGGGCTCAAGAGATATTCCTACCTCAGTCTCTCAAGTAACTAAGACTACAGGCATGCATCACCATGACCTGCTTATTTAAAAAATTTTTTTTGTACAGATAGGGTCTCACTACATTGTCCTGGCTGGTCTCGAACTGCTGTTTTCAAGTGATACTCCTGCCTCAGCATCCCAAAATGCTGGGATTACAGGCATAAACCACAGCTGGCAGATTTCTTTCACAGTTCTCTCCAAAAAGAGAAAATCAGTCTCTACTGAGTAAATGTATGCTGTTTTTTTCCTCACGTTTCCTTCTTTGCTTAGCTTTCATGAAGTTCAGAGAGAAATTTGTGGCCCATATGTTATAATTATACAGGACTTCAGTACATGCATTTCTGTCTATTACAACTTCAGATGATTATTTAAATAATATTTTAAAATTTATTTACCTTTATCTTTCAAACTCTACTATACTGTGTTATTTTAAATAAAACAATACAAAACTTTATGAAATAAGACATGATATAAATCATATACATGCTTAGGAAAGCAAGAAAATAAATAAGTAGGCTATAAAGAATATTTTCTGCATCCTCACATCATTTCTTTATTCATTAACACAATGATAATTATGAATAACAATATTGGGGGTCAATTTAGCTCAAGTGGAGCTGGGGCCTGGAAGGTTAAATTACACTTGGAACAGGCCAGAGTAGGAGATCTTCCTGGTAGTATGAAAATAAAATCTCAAGCCTTTTCTGTCACTGTCATTCTTTCTCTCTGTTTTAACGATGGTAAATCAGGATAAAAACAAAACCCAAATAACTTAATTATTATTGTAAAAGCCACACAATATAATTAAATCCAGTGGGATCTGCTTCTTCATCCAGGATGGAAGTGGCTTCATCCAAGTGGCTAGGAGAACATCATCTAGTGCCTGAGGTTAGTGACTGACACTGTCTACTGCCTGAGGATAGTGGCAGGGGAAACCTTGTCTACTGCCATGAAGCAAACTGAAGTAGCAATGTTTTACTGAGCTCTCTGCTGGAGGTGCACTAAACAGTTGCAAGGTTACTGTCTGCTAGATTTGCTCAACAGGGATAAAATGTACACTCGACAATTCAATCTTCTTCTTTTGCCAATGACATTGAAAACAGGATTTACACTTCTGCTAATTTCAGCCTGAATTTCACAACCAAGAATTTTTTTCTTAATTGGAGTTTAAAATATAATATACTCTTAAAAGGCCCATAGTCTTCTCATTCTTGAGAGATGTCTGTGTATGTAAACAGCAAATTCATCCACAGCGGAATTCATGATAGTAGGTACAAAATGATACGAAAGAACATCTGTGGGTTTCCCAACCTCAACACAATTGATATTTGGGACAAGAGAATCCCTTGGTATGGGGGCTGTCTTGTGCACCGTAGGACTGTTTAGCAGCATCCCTGGCCTCTATCCACCAGACCAGTAGCAACCCAATGCTTCAGTGTAAAACCAAAAATGTCTCCAGACATTGCCAAATGTCCCTGGGGACAAAAATCACACCTGTTTGAGAATCACTGGTCTATAGCCTAATTTCTTAGATCAGCTGTAGGCAATTTATTCATAAACTACTTATGAGGAGTCTGCTAAGTAGGCCAAATTAAATAAGCATAATTTACTCTTTGTTAACCAATTATGTAACATATTTCTGAATCTCTTCTGAATTTATTACCACAATGTGCTTTGACCACCATTCAACTATCTAGAAGAAACATCATTTTGGAAGCAATCATTCAAATGTCTGGAAGATGCACTTTATTTTCCATGTCATTAGAATTGCACAACATACTAATCAAACCTATTCATATCTCCAACTATATACTTCTAGCATCTAGTTTAAGTATAAGGATAAATAGTTGATTTTCATTTCTTATACAGATTTTGGAAAAGATCATTTGATATTTCTTCTCTGAACATTGAACCTTTAAGGCACTGTTTCTATTTAAGCCTTATAAATAATGTAAATTTTCCATAACTTATTTTATTATAAAGTAAACTTTTAAGTTATTTCTTTAAGTATTACTCACTTAAATTAAAAATGTATCTTTACAATCCTATCCTTACTTTTGTCTCAGTAATATACTAGTTTATACTATTATAAACAACCTTTGTAATAAATTGTTTTGTAACTTTTTATTTATGACTTTTAAGGTTTCCACCAATTTTTTTTTTAAAGCTGTGCTTATTTCTGAGTGGTCTTCAGAGTTAGAACATGTAAATGTATTTGTCTAAGTTCTTTCCTTGGAAGATTATCAGATGTATGACATAGCAACGGAAGCCAACTTAAAATATACATACTTGCTCCAGTGAACTTTTCCTTCCAATGTTTGCATCTCACCAAGGATGGCAAGGAGAAGAGAGGACTTCCCACATCCTACTTGGCCCACAATCATGGTTAACTGACCTAAGAAAGCAAAACAAAGGATAACTACAGAATGAGATGGATTCTTCGTGAAATAAAATCAAAACACATTTAGAAAAAGCTAATGTTTTACAATCAATGGCCCAGTTTTGATCTCCAGCAATAAGGTATTCTAAACAGCTCCTTTCTCTGACACATCTTTTTGGAAAAGGAAAAAAATTTATATATAATGATTTATTATTTTAAAAACTATGAGAATGGCTGATATCAGTAAAGAGAGCAATGAAATAATTGCCTAGATCATCAAGGTTAGTTTTAACTTTAATATTCAATTCATTCAGAATAAAAGGACAGTTTTGACTAAAATAAATAATTGAGATAAAAATGATTTGGGTGAATTTATTAAGGCACTCTCTTCTCCAATTTCTCTTTGAAGAAGAGAGTGTCTTTGCATGTATAATAGAAAAAATCTGTCTTTGCATTTATAATAGAAAAATCTATTTCTAATATAAATTTGTTTCGCATTCATAATAGAAAAATCTTCACCTAACGAACATCAGGCCAGGTCAAAAAATATTTCTATTCAATTACAGAGACATTTTAAGGAAAAATTACTGGGTTTATTCCTAAATATTTTATTCCTTTTGATGCCATTGTGGATAGTATTGTTTTCTTAATTTGAGATCATTTGTTGTTAGCATATAAGTACTTGGAAATAAAATTAATCAAGGAGGTGAAAAACATATACACTGAAAACTATGACATTGGTGAAATTAACACAAACAAAAAAATGAAAAGACATCTGGGCTTAGGGACTAGAAGAATTAATATTGTTAAAATGTCCATACTACCCAAAGCAATCTACAGATTCAGTGTAATCCTTATCAAAATCCCAATGGCATTTTTTTTTCTTTTTTTTTTTGAGACAGAGTCTCGCTCTGTCGCCCAGGCTGGAGTGCAGTGGCCGGATCTCAGCTCACTGCAAGCTCCGCCTCCCGGGTTTACGCCATTCTCCTGCCTCAGCCTCCCGAGTAGCTGGGACTACAGGCGCCCGCCACCCCACCCGGCTAGTTTTTTTGTATTTTTTTAGTAGATACGGGGTTTCACCGTGTTAGCCAGGATGGTCTCGATCTCCTGACCTCGTGATCTGCCGGTCTCAGCCTCCCAAAGTGCTGGGATTACAGGCTTGAGCCGCCGCGCCCGGCCACCCAATGGCATTTTTTACAGAAATAGAAAAATCAATTCCAAAATTCATATGGAAACAGTAGACCCCAAATAGCCAAAGCTATCTTAAGAAAGCAGAACAAAGCTGGAGGTATCACACTTTTTGCTTGCAAAATATATTACAAACCTACAGTATTCAAAACAGTATGGTACTTGCATAAAGACACACGCATATATCAATGGAACAGAAGAGAGAGACTGTAAATAGACCCATACATATACAGTCAACTGGTCTTCAGCAAGGGGTTTAAACAAACTGGATATCTACATGCAAAACAATAAAATTGGAGCCTATACTACACCACACACAAAAATAAATTCAAACTGGATTAAAAACTTAAATGTCAGACCTGAAACTATAAAAATCCTTAAAGAAAAAATAGAGGAAATGCTTCTTGGCATTGAACTTGGCAGTGATTTCTTGGATTTCACACCAAAGCACAGGCAATAAAACCAAAAATAGATAAGTAGAAGCACATCAAACTAAAGAGCTTCTGCACAGCAAAGGAAACAATAGAATGAAAAGGAGACCTATGGAATGAGAGAACATATTTGCAAACTATCTGTCTGATAAGAGATTAATATCCAAAATATAAAATAGTAAAAAAAAAAAAAAAAAAACTGAAACAGAAACAAAACAATTGAATTAAAAAATGGACAAAGAACCTGAATAGAGATATTTCTCCAAGTAAGACATACAAATGGCCACCAGGTATATATTAAATGACATTCAACAACACTAATCATCAGGGAAATGCAAATCACAACCATAATGAGATATCACCTCACACCTGTTAGAATGGCTGTAACAAAAAAAAAAAAAAAAAAAAAAGAAAGATAACAAGTGTTAGTGAGGATGTGGAGAAACTGGAACCCTTACACACTGTTGCTGGCAATGTAGAATTGTGCAGCCAACAATGGAAAACAGCATGGAGGTTCCTCGAAAAACTAAAAATAGAATTGCCACGTGATCCAGCAATCCTGCTTCTGGGTATTATGCAAGAGAATCAGAATTAGGGTCTCAAAGAAATATCTGCTCCCCCATCTTCATTGTAGCATCATTCACAATAGCCAAGATATTGAAACAACCCAAATGTCCACTGACAGATGAATGAATAAAGAAAATGTGGTATATACATGCAATGGGATATTATTCAGTCTTATAAAAAGAAGGAAATCCTGCCATTCACAACAACATGGATGAATCTAGAGGCCATTATGCTAAATGAAATAAGCACGCCATAGAAGGAGGAATACTCTATGATTCCACTTATATGAGTTATCTAAAATTTTGACTATTTTAGGTATTTTAATTAATTTAGTCAAAATTTTAGACACTTCTTTTCACAGAAGCAGAAAATAGAATTGTGGGTTCCAGGAGATGGGGGAAAGGGAAAATGGGAAATTGTTGTTCAATAGTTATTATTGAATTTTAGTTATGTGGGATGAATAAGTTCTAGAAATCTGCTGGTCAATATAGTACGTACAATTAACAACATAGTCCTGTGTACTTTAAAATGTGTTAAGAGGATAAGTCTCATGTTAAGTGTTCTTCCCACAAAAAATAAAGTAAAAACAGAAGAAAATAAACACTAGAAGAAAAGAAGAACATAAGGAAATTTTTGGTAGCGATTGCATATTGAATACCTTTATTGTGGTGATGGTTTTCACAGGTATATACATATGCCCAAACTCATCAAAATGTAAGCATTAAATATGTGCAATTTCTGTGGATCAATTAAACTTCAATAAAACTTTTAAAAAATATTAAATATAATTATTGGATATTTATCGCTTCTCGGCCTTTTGGCTAAGATCAAGTGTAATTATTGGATATTTAAGTTTTAAGTATCTTGAAAACTTCCTCAGTATTTCTCAGAAATAGAAAATAAGTTTCTCATATACTCTTTCTTTAAAGTGTTTCTCAAACAAAAAGTGAAATCAACCACCCCACTGTTTAAATTGCCCAAATCAGCAAATGAACAGTAAATAATTGTCCAAAGGTATAGACTCCACGGTGAAAGGCAGGTCTTATCATTTCCAGCCATTCCCACAGTGACACAGTGGCTCACAAGCACAATGGTGCAAATAGGTAACCATAAATAATATTTATGTCTTTAAAGTCTCTTTTTGTTAGGCTCAATTACCTTGGAAAACTATGGTTATGGTCATGAACAATTACAAATATGCATAACAAACGACTCTTACCTGTTGGAATTCGAATGTCTATATTGGACAATGTGGCTAAACCACTGCCCCATGAAAAGTATCCATTTGTGACCTACAAAATAAAAATATAGAAATTAAATTATATGTGTGGTATCAATGAATAATTCTAATTAAAATAAAAATTTGTAAGGCTAAAAGACTCAACCCAAGGTAGAACACACAATGGTGAAATTCTGATTTAGAGTTATGGCTATTTAGTGGTGTAAATGAAAAATTAAAGAGAATGAAAGTGAAAGGAGGGTCTTTCAATTTGCGATATTATGAAGAATGCCAAAAATCTCTGAAAATTTGGGATTACCGGATTGTTTACATATGGACATTCTTAAAAGACAATTGTCCCAAACACTTTCCAATGAAATCCCTACATTAATTATTTTCTCACTGCCAGACAATTCCCCAAATCCTAGTGATTAAAATAAAGAAGAGAAATAACCACAAAGTATTCCAGCAAAATGCCTTCATTAACTGAGGAGGAAAACTCTGTAATTAATGAGTTTCCTGAACTGTGTAGGCCAACTATTCACTGAAGTTAAAAAAAAGAGTAAAGAATAATAAAAGAAGTGAGGCAATATTGCTTGTGTTATAAATGCCAGCAATCAGCAAAAATCACAATACCTTCTATTCATCCCACAGAATCTATTTGTTTTAACAAGCTTCAAGTGGACATTATACTTCTACCAGTTATAAAAATAGGAAATAAAACAATAACAGAACCCAAGAATTTGAAGGGTGAAGTAGACATAGATGACAGGAGGAAGGGCTCCTAAAAATCAGGAGAAATTAAAGATACACTTTGCTCATAAACTAATATCTTATTTCAAAACCATAAATGAAATTTCTAAGCACACTGTTGTTTAGGAATTTTGCAGAATGGATTTGTGATATCTCAATTATAACTACATACAACCCTAAAAACTCTTCATAAAATGAACAACTTAAAGAGTGAAAAACTCTGCTTGAAAAGGCTAGATTATGTTTGTCCATGCAGGTTTTCTCTAGCTTGTAATATACGTGGAACAACATTTAGTAATATCCATAACACAGTTATGCATGAAATTAGTCAGGGAAGGAGGGTCTCACGGAAGGGCTCGATTAGAATTACTGATTGCTTTATAAACATGGCTGATCATCCTCACTCTGTGTAAGGCACAGGGTTAGGTTGGCATAGATTACAAAGAAGGCATAATGCATCCTCCCTGCTCTCTTGAAGCCTGCAATCAGTTGAGTAAGTAAACCATGGAAAGAAGTGAGTACAAGACACAACATTATGGGCTAAATACCAAATAGAGGGGACACACAGACACTAAGTACAACAGCAGCTCATAAAGAAAATCATTTACATCTGGGATGAGTCAAAAAACTTTCTGGAAAAAGAGGCCTTTTAACTAGTTTTGTTAAATATACTGAATGTCATTGAAAGCATTTGTACGTAAAGAACTATAGTGAGAATAGGCCGAAGATCAAAAAACTATAAAATATGTCAGAGGAAACGATGAATAGAGCTAGCTGGGGCAGAGCTGGCTGGGGTTGTCATTATGGTTAAATGACAAAGGGCATGCAAACAAATTAAACAGCCTCAGAGGCTGAAGATTCCATTTTCTCTCCCAGAGTAGGTGAGGAGACTAAAAGAGGCACAAAAATAGATGCTTGTGGACAAGGGCCAGCATGAAACTGAGAGAGGTCCTACATGACACCCTTGATGTTCTCAGCGAATTGGGAGCTAAGGTGATCTGGAGAAAGAGGAGGCAAAAGGGGAGAGAAGGAGGTGGGAATAGAGTGGTGACAGCTACATAGCTACTGTAGGTTTGGAAAATAATGCTGCTAAGAGACATGTGAAAGGATGGCAGATAGCTACTGGGGAATGGGAGTGAGCTGAGATTGGAGATAATGAATCTGTGACCATGCTGGCCTGTATCACTGTGTCACCTTCTCCATAGCATGCAGCAGCCTGGTTATAGACGTGTAGAAGGCATGAGGTTGGATTGCTGCAGAAAGGTACTAAAGGACTGGAAGAAAAAGAAGGGGCTCAAGATATTGAAGGTTTCAATGGTGTTAAAAAAAACAATGACCATGAAATTAAAGTACTGAGAAAGCTTGGGTACCAGGATTTTGTTTGCTGACTAGCCTAATAGAGTAAGATAGAGGGGATGCAGTTCCAGGTGGTGACCAAGTGTGAATACAGATTATATGAGTGTGGCATTAAATTATACCTGTGATATCAATGAACAATTTCTAATTAAAATAAAAATGTGTAAGTGCTAAAAGACTCAACCCAAGGTAGAACACACAATGGTGAAATTCTGATTTAGAGTTATGGCTATTTAGTGGTGTAAATGAAAAATTAAAGAGAATGAAAGTGAAAGGAGGGTCTTTCAATTCGTGCTATTAT
Source organism: Rhinopithecus bieti (assembly GCF_001698545.2). Classification (NCBI taxonomy): domain Eukaryota; kingdom Metazoa; phylum Chordata; class Mammalia; order Primates; family Cercopithecidae; genus Rhinopithecus; species Rhinopithecus bieti. The sequence continues at coordinate 42,359 of NW_016809129.1, read as the reverse complement.
GAAGAATGCTAAAATTCCTTTAGTACCTTTCTGCAGCAATCCAACCTCATGCCTTCTACACTTGTAAAACCAGGCTGCTGAGTGCTGTGGAGAAGGTGACACAGTTATCCAGGTGAGGTGCAAAGGAATGACAGTAGCTTAGGGGATTTTCAGGCTGGGATACTGGATAGACTGTGCCCTTGGAAGTTTAAATCCTAACCATGTGTGGCACATACAAAGATAGAACAGTGGACTAGGAAACATACTCACATCTACAGTGAAGGTGGAAATAGTGATTATGAGGTCCTCTGATAATAGATGTGAGAGCAGGTAGAAAACACCATAGCATTATGAGTGTGACAGGGGAAGGTTATGGTCTGAAAGTAGCAGGAAAGAACTAGAAGAATGAAATGTCACCTTCTGACTTGGTGCTACATTGAACTAAAAGAAGGAACAACATCCACACAAGAAAGACAGAAGAGCAGGAAGAAATTAAAGTTAATTTCTCCTGCTACCATTTACACTTTCATTCCCTCCCGCCTTTTACAAAATGCACTAAATTCCCCACCAGCAGGGTTAAAATCCTGACTTCCCCAACTAGATGTTTCAACTTGGAAAATCAGCTAATATATAAAAGTCTTTGCAAAGCATCTTGTAAGGATAGGTACAATGATGAACATCATAGCAGGGTTTCTGATAGAGGAAAGATGGAGGCAAGCTCAGTGTACATCACTAGGGGATAAGTAAAATGCAGTGACACAGTCTACAGGATACAATGGTGCACTTAGCAGAAGCAAACGATCAAGAAAACATTTAAGTAAATTGAGAGCACATACACACTTATGACAACACTACATATTTTACAAAGATATGAGCATGCCTAAGCACATCAAGCACATTAGAGCTGGTTCTATAATGATGGGGTTAGAGGGTACGTATATTGGAGATGAGGTGACTTTGATAGGAAGGAGTATCAGGGATACAGGGAAAGAATGAATTAAAATTTAAAAGCAGGAGCCAGATAGACACAAAATGTCACCTAGTATATGATTCCATTTATATGAAATATTTAGAATAGGCAAAATCCACTGGTTGCTGCCCAGGGCAAGGGGAGTGGGAAATGGGAAGCAATTGCTTAACAGGTTTGAGATTTCCTCTTGGGGTGATGAAACAGTTTTGGAACTAGGTAAATGTTGCACAACATTGTCAGTGTACTAAATGCCACTGGATTGTTCACTTTGAAATGGTTGTCTGCTAAGTGAATTTCACCTCAATGAAAAGAATGTTTTTTTAAATGTAAAGGCAGGGCACATACAGACCACTGTCCATTTTCTCCTGCTGAAAATAAGTAACAATGATGAACAAAATTTGGTTTGTAAAAAATCTCACCAAAAGAAGCAGTTAGGAAATGCCAAGTCAAAAATATAAGGAAAAAATACAAATTCAAAGGTGTGAGCCCCAGACCACCTAAGCCTCCTTCCCCCAAGGGGCCAAGTATAGCTAAGAAGGACAAAAAACAAAAAACAAAAAAACCAAAAAAAACAGTTATAAAGACTTGTTCTAAAAGGTATCAATATTCATTAGAAAGCTGTAGTAATCATTACAGCGGGATACTGAACAGACAAATAAGTCTGAGAAAAATCAATAAAGGCTATCAACTGATTCACACACATATAGATCCTGGATGTGTAACTGACATCACACTGAAGATCAGTGGGGACAGTGATCAATGTATGGGGCTAGGCAACTAGATATCACACTTGAAAACATTAAATCAGACCTTACTGATTTACTACTAAATTTGGGAAAATACTACTAAATGTACTACTGCTACATTTATGATTTACTAATAAATTATTCATCACTGATTTACCTACTAAATCACATCCCTACTTCATACTAAACACAAAAATTGATTTTATGTGTATTAAAGGACTAAAGGTAAAAAGGGTAGCTTCAAAGCTTTTAGGAGCTAACACAGAACGTCATCATGGCCTCTGGGTAGGAAAAGTTTTCTTAAATAAGACCAAACACCAAAGCATTAACCACAAAGGAAAAGTTGTATACTAGACTATATTAAAATGAAGAACTTCTGCTCAGTGAAAGATATCATAGAGCAGAAAGCCAAGCCACATAGAGTGGGAGAAGAATTTTGCAACGTATTTGACTGTCAAAGTAGTACCAAGAATTTTTTTTTTTTTTTTTTTTTTTTTTTTTT
>NW_016809129.1:0-39766 GCF_001698545.2 Rhinopithecus bieti | reverse complement strand
TTTTTTTGAGACGGCGTCTTGCTCTGTCCTCCAGGCTGGAGTGCAGTGGTGCCATCTCGGTTCACTGAAAGCTCTGCCTCCCGGGTTCACGCCATTTCCCTGCCTCCCTGCCTCGGCCTCCTGAGTAGCTGGGACTACAGGTGTCTGCCACCACACCCGGCTAATTGATTGCATTTTTAGTAGAGACGGGTTTCACCATGTCAGCCAGGATGGTCTCGATCTCCTGACCTCGTGATCCACCCACCTCGGTCTCCCAAAGTGCTAGAACCACAGGCATGAGCCACGATGCCTGGCCAAGAATTTTTAAAGAGGAGAAGGACAAACAACCTGTTAATTCACAAAAGAGAAATCCAAACCCAAACCCCAGTGGCCATTTTCATAAATATATCTTTATCGCAAGTTGTCTGACCTCATTTGTAATGAGAAAATGCAAATAAAACCACAGCAAGATACAGTTGCATCTCTCCCAGCACATAACACTTGGCAAAAAAAAAGAAAAAAAAAGAAAAAAGAAAAGCATTTTTTTAAGTGAAGATGTAGAACAACTGGAACTCTCAGTCACTTCTGGTGAAAGTATAAACTGGCACCATCACTTTGGAAAGTAGTTTGCCATTATCTAGGAAGGCTGAGGATGCACATACCGTATAACTCAGCAACTGTTCACAATAGCCCCAAACTGAAAAACACCCAACAGCCCATCAAAAGTAGAACAGATAATTAACTTCTGGTATATTTATACAATAGAACAATTTATACAATAGAACAGCAATAAGAGTGAATGAATTGTGGTTACAGCAGTATGGATGAATTACACATACATAATGTTGAGCAAAAGAAGCAACACACACACATACACACATATTTACACTTTTAAGAAACTAAAATATGTTTTAGGGATGCGTGCATAGCAAGAATAATCAAGGAAATGATGACTGTAAGAGTCGGGGTGGCAATTATATCTCAGGGGAAATATGTAAGAAGACAGCAGATACATGTGTTGCTGCATTTTCTGAGGGAGCTGATATAAACACGTACTTCTCCGAAGTATGTAGTATTTCACATTAAAAACATTTCAAAAAATAAATACATTATTACCAATTTGTGAGCTTTCGCCATAAATAAAAAATTAATTTGGGCTTGAAAGTGAGCCTGAAACTGCGGAGGCCATTCAGAAGCACAGCAAAGTCGGAGCCACTGATAAGCAGCTATTTTTCTAATGCATGAATGGTCAGTTTTGGAAAAGAAATCATAATAGTCTCTCTTTTTTCTTTCAAAATGAAAATTAATGAAACACATGGAAAAGACATATTTTTAGATTCCTACTATAGTGAACAGAAAACGTCAATTAAAAACTGGCCCTGTTTTTTATTCACCAATACATTAGTTGTTATCTGGGCATTGTGGGAAACAACAGCATAGAGGACCCTTTCCAATCTCTCATTCCTTATCTTTTCATAGCCCCTAGTTCACACTCTGCCTGACCATTATAATTGCCTAGGAACACCACACACACACACACACACACACACACACTTTTTTTAAAGCTTTGTAGGTGATTCTAACGCATAACCAAAGTCAAGAATCACTAGAACTCTCTTTAAAATTCGCATGTGACATATCCTTTTAACCCCAAAACAACCACACTAAAATGGCATGTCCACCTCAAGATGGGCAAACCATGGCTCAGTGAGGCATAGTAATGTGCCCAAACATCACACGTTAAGTTAGTGGAAAAGGGAGGGCTAGCACTAGCTTGTTCCATTCAATCACAGGTTTGTTCCCATTATGAAGCGGCTATTGTGGGAAGGTATTGTGTCAGGTGTTAAGGAGAGAGAGACCTAAACATAGCTCTTGGCTCTGCTATACACCCCATTCTGAGCCTCCCCGTCTCTCTGACTGGCCTAGGCTGTGCAGAGGAATTGGATATCCTCCAATAGCCAATGCAGCCAGTTTGCTAAGTTTCCAGGACTCTGGCAGCTCCCACGGATGGAGGCCCTTGTCTGCTGCTGGCAGCTATTCCAGTTCCTGCACAACACTGACCACTCCCTCTTATCCCCAACTCTAGGTTGCCTGTTCTGCCTTAACTTAAGCGCAACGCCTGGGGAGAGTCCAAATAGCCAAATTTGAAATGAGATCAAGGGCAGTACCGGGAAACTGGTGAATTCATACACTAGTCTGAGTCTTCCCTGATTGAAAACAATGACTATCTAATTTATATTCCTAAAATAATGTTGGTATTCTCCATGAATCAATTTATTTGGTTGATAAACATAGGAATACCAGAAAAAAATACATGCGACACTAGCTTCTCAAGCAGATTCAGAAGAAAGGCACATTCTCTGGTTATTGAAATGTGCTGCTGGAGCAAAAATTGTGTCTGGGAGATGAGGAAGAACTGAAAACTAAAACTCAGATTTTTTAAAAAATGTTGTTAGGATTAATGACAACTGTAAAAAGAATTTAAAGGCACAATTTAGGACACTTTCACAGAACTTCGCCATAAAGTAGGAACATAAATGTATCTATTCATGTAAGAATCCAGGAAATAAAAATAACCTTTATTGCGATGTCCTCTGTTTCTGTGGGACGTAGACGCCGTGTTGATTGCTCATAGCTGTCCAGGTGATATCTTCCAGGCTGTTTCCTGTTTATAGTTTTTGGCTGCTGCATTCCAAATGGAAAAGAATACAAGTTGAAGCTTTATTTAAAAAATGAGGTTTTACCGAACATTTACTCACATTGCTAAGTTCCAAGAAAAAGAAACAAGTGGATGTCTATTTTAATTATTTCAATGACTCCTTCATAAAATAAAAGAAAAATTCTTAAGTTATAGTTAAACCTCATTCACATGCCTCTTAAGAAAATATGAAAATAGGATACTTGCAAATGATGGAAGTTAAAGTACAGAGTCCCATGATCTTTCTCCAGTGATATGGATGGATTATCTTTCTGCAGTGGTATGGATAATCTTTTTGGATAATATTTCTCCAGTGATATTTGGATAATATTTCTCCAGTGGTGTTAAAAGGTGATCAGATTAACTCAGGTCAAACTAACTCAGGTCAAACTAGACTATCATATGGTTTGGCTGTCGTGAGAGAGACCCAGTGGGAGGTAATTGAATCATGGATGGGGGGGCCTTTTCCCGTGCTGTTCTCGTGATAGTGAGTAAGTCTCAGGAGATCTGATGGTTTTAAATAGGGAGTTCCCCTGCACACGCTCTCATGTCTGCCACCATATAAGATGTACCTTTGCTTCTTCTTTGCCTTCCACCATGATTGTGAGGCCTCCCCAGTCATGTGGAACTGTGAGTCCATTAAACCTCTTTCCTTTATAAATTACCCAGTCTCAGGTATGTCTTTATTAGCAGTGTAAGAATAGACTAATACAGCTATCAGGCTTGTAAATGTTCCACCAGTACATTATTGATTATTCTCTGAATCATGAGGAGTTTTAATCTGATACACTCACATAAATCAGATTGAGCTGCACAGCACCCAGCATCTGCTATGGATTGACAAAAGCATAAAGATCTAGAATTTTTGCCCAAAGATATTACAGTGTTTCATCAGGAGATCCATAAGTCTTATAGAATGATCTAGTCTGTCTCCAATGTTATAGCCCTATTCCTAGTCAACGGACTAAAATATCCATTATAAAGAGGATGCCGGCTGAGATGTGACAGTCTTCACATATTTAAGGTGAATGTAAGTCATACCTAGAAATCTGTCATTCTCTAATTTTTTAGTTCAGTTTCACACAGAGATAAGTGGCTAATGAGAAGGTGGAATATTTAGCTCATAAACCTCTAATCTGGAAAAATTTCAAAACTCAAAATTTCTTCCAGAAACATATTGAGTCAGTATTTCAACATAAATAATTAACCTTTTTTTTTTTTGAAACTGAGTCGTACTCTGTCACCCAGGCTGGAGTGCAGTGGCATGAGCACATCTCACTGCAGCCTTGACCTCCCAGGCTCAAGTGATCCTCCCACCTCAGCCTCCTGAGAAGCTGAGACTACAGGTGCATTTGCCACCATGCCTGGCTAACTTATCTACTATTTGTGCAGACAGGTTCTCCCTATGTTGCCCAGGTTGGTCTCAAACACCTGGATACAAGCAATCCGCCCATCTCAGTTTCCCAGAGTGCTGGGACTATAGGTATGAACCAATGCACTCAGCCATAATTGTCTTCCTACACAAATACCTTATAGAGACTATGAAGGCTAAGTAATAATATACTTTAAACTGTTAAGTTACCTAGAAAAGCAAAGGATTCTAGAATTGTGAACTTTGTTGGTTTTGGGGTTTTTTTTTGGCCTGGAACTGCAGGTTTAGCTTTTGAAAATCCACTGGGTGCTACCATGGGAATTAGGAATGTCCTCAAATAATCAGTAATTTAATCCAAACAAGATATTGCTCTTCCAATTTCCATCAACTGGTGTATCAAGAGAACACCCAAACTATCAAATAGTACATTGCTAGGGTACATGCCAATAAATACACAAATTAAAAAGCCACTGAAAAGATTAGAAAGTAAGACACTAGCAGTGGTTCTGTCACACAGAAAATACTAATATATTTTGACTTAACACAAAGAGAAAGAGGAGGAGAGTATGTTCATGAACTTTATTTTAGTTTTATTTTTCCTTCTCACAGCCCTCACAAATACTCCTGGAAGTACACTGCATGAGAGGTTGTAGAAAGCCACTATCCTTTAGGCTAAGTATATTTTCCATACAAAATAGATCTACACCTACATATAAAATGTACTGTCTTCTAGAGTCTTTCATTCTGTAACATTATTGTCCCCACAGGTCCAAAAGAAATGACTTCATGCCCTTCACAAAACTAAGAAGAGGGTGGGAAGAGTAGATGTGTTGACAGAGATTTGAGTCGAAGTTCCACAGATGTAATATGAAGAGACTTTGGCCCTAGACTGTCACTAATTCTCCATGGAGGTTCTACAGCCAAAACCACTGAACTCTAAGTTTTTACAGAATACATAGTATCTTAAGCGCTCTCAAGAAGGAGTTTCCATTAGTGTTATTTTCAAACACACAACTTTTTTCACTCCATTTTAAAAAGTTTGTCATTTGTGGTTTGGCCCCTCAGCAGTGATGAATAACCCTGAAAGACATCAAGAAGTCCAGTCTGGTTTCAATAACCCTGAAGACGTTGGATGCATTTGAAGGGGATTCTTTTTTTCTTTCCAAAACCTTTTCTCAGTTCAATTTTTCTTCTATGCCACATCTCATACAAAAAAAATTCTTCAGATTTCCCTAACTCCATGAACTTGACCTTCTATATCCCATTTCTTGAGGTCATCTCATTCTGCTCATCCCCATATCTCTGAAAGATTAAGTTCCTTGGTAGTCTAGGACCATCCAAAGAGTGACAAGACTGGTTCTAATCAAATATTTGACCCCCTATTGCCTAAAAGTTTAGACACTCTTTAATATTTTTGTCTTTGTGTCCATGTCCACACAATAACAAACAAACACTTTGAGGCATTGTTCCCCCAGCGTATATAAGCATGGTGGTGGTCCCTTCTCAGACAAAATCATACCTGTTCAGTAAAACAACTTACCAGAAACTTAAAAAACAAAAACAAAAACAGACAAACAAACAAACAAACATGCTCCAGAACAGCAGAAGGAAATAAGACTAAATATAGCTACATGATTGCCTTAACTATTTTTAGCAGTTTTAAACATGATGTAAAAAATATATAATATAGATTGATTTCCTGGCAAAAGCTTTCCAAATTCCAATCAGTTCCAGTCAGGAGATTGAATATACATTTGTGTTGGTTCACACAAATGGTAAATATATTCATATTTTTTCTAATAGTAACAATTATAACTAATGTTAACTTATGACTCACTGTGGAATAATGCTTTTCTACTTTGTGAAATATATTAATTTTTAAAAATTTCTTCAGAATTTTTTAGACACTTCCTTCAAGAAAATTGTATAATCCAGTCATTGATTTAAGTATTATCTAATGGCTGGTGACTCTTAAATTTATATCTCCAAAGCTTATGTCTCTTCTTGGGTTAAGAAGTATATCAAAATTTGCATGTGCAAAATGTACCTCTTGATTCTACCTCAACAGCTATATCATCTACCCAGAAGTCAAGCCAATAACCTAGGATTCTTCCTTGAATCCTCTTTCTCCCTCATCTCCTCCATCCAATCTACCGGCAAGTCTTCATCAGCTCAACCTCTAAAGTGTACACTGACTTTGATCTCCTTTTTTCACAATATCCACTGCAACTGGACCAAAAGCTCTAATTCTAACCGTCATCCTCTCCTGCCTATATTATTATAATGACTTCTTTAGTGATCTATGTGTTTTACTCTTTGTCCTCCATTGACTTTCCTCTACACAGAAAACAACAACATATAAATGAAATTATATTAAAAATATAAATGAAATTATATTACTCCCTACCTTGAAACCTTCCAGTAATTTCCTATTGCATGTCAATAAAATCTAAATGCTTTCCATGGCTTACAGGGGCTCTCAATCATTGTTCTCACATCATCTCATCTTTCTCTTCTTTACCAGGCTCCAACCACAGTACCCCTCTGTTCCTTGAATACACCAAATTAATTCCTACCTCAAGATCTTTGCATCTGCTAGTTCTCCTGAGTGGAATACTCTTTTTCCATAACTTTTCAGGAAAGGTACCTATTTTTTTATTCAGGTCTTGGCTCAAATGCTGGATCTCCAGACGGGCCTTCTTGGAAATGACCACCCTGTTTCAAGTACCCAATTCACTCTCTAATGTCCTCTTTTATTTTCTTCACACAGTGAAACTATGTTATTGTTTTAATTTGCTTATCAATTCCTGTGACAGGAAGGATCTCACATGTCTTGTTCATTGCTACAACCCTAAGTCTTGGCACAAAGCACAGGTCAGCCAAAAAATCTAAAAACACAGGCGTATATTTAAAAAAGCTTATTCATATTACATGTAATGCACGACAAAATAATATTGACTATGTTTATAGATTTTATGTAGACACTAAGTAAATATTTGCATCATGGATAAATGAACTGGACTACAACTTACAAGATTCAAGTTTTAATTCTAGCTCTACCACTTAGTAATCTTACGACTTTATTTAAGCCTCATGACATGCAAAATAAGAAGAGCTGGAAAATAAAAAAAGAGACAATGTAATGTAATTCAACTGGAAAATAAAAAGAGACAATGTAATATATTAAGTGGAAAAAAAGATAAAATGCATCAGAAAATATGTTTTAAACTATAAAGTGTAGTATAGCTAAACGGTATTATAAGAAAATGGTGCATGAGTCATGAACTTATTTTATGTTATTTTAATATAAATTTGGAGTAACAAAACTCTCAATTTCCTTTTGAATTAAACATGTATTATCTCTTAGGATAATTTTTTTCTGGATTTATAAAGACAAGCCTTATACATTTGTCTATTGATTTTAGACTCGTGAGGTTGTACAGAAGCAAGTGGCAATTTTCTTCACATGGGTTAAAACTGAAGTTTATAATCTCTTATAATCTCACTCATATTAATCTGTCCATTCTGCTGAGACTGTCCTCTATTCATAACTTCCATAACAAAAATAAAGCACTTACAACTCCAGTGTGCTTCTTACAGGACTCAAAAGGAAGTGAACCTTCACCAGTTCGCCAACTGTCATCACCAATCTCATCACTCAAGAGAAACTCATTCAGCTTTTGAACACTGCAAAAAAGCAACAAACACAGAATAAGAGTCAACCATAAAACCACCACCAACAAAATGCTACCTAAATAACAATTTTAACACACATTATTATGGTGAGTACGATGCCTGCGAGAGTCATTTTTCAAGACCAACTGGGAATTCACCTACATCGACCAAACATCCTAAATTGCCAAGGACAGGGGGACTTCCAGGACATGGGACTTTCAGTGCTAAAACCAGAAAAATGTCAGAAAAGTCAGGACCACTTGTCACCCTAATTTCAACACAACCTTCTGTGCATTTTTTTTGCAATTATATTCCTTGTCAAAAACAGTGACGTTGTTTAGGAACTTGGAACAGGGTGGTTAAAAATAACACCAATGAGGAAATTCCTGTTAGTATTCTAATTTTACAAATGATGGGGAGGTGATGTACAGAGAAGCTAAGTAACCTGCCTAAAACCATTTAGCATGTAACATGCAGATCTGGAATCCTTGGCCACTGTGTATCTTGCTTAAGCACTGTGTATTATTCACATTTTCTGAAGCTGGCAAGGAGAGGGGCCTCTAGAGTCTTGCTGCTCAAAAGTTTCAGCCAAGAACCAGCAGCATCAACATCAACTGGGAGCTTATTAAAAACAGAAAATCTCAGCCCTGCCTCCAAATAAGAATCATGTTATGCATTTGACCAACACCCAGAGGCGCTTCACAAGCACCTCTAGAGAGGCCCTGCTCTAGAAGACTGGTTTGCAAACATTCTTTACTGTAACCTCCTTAGGCTGGGCACAAGACTCCTTGGCTCATCCACTCTACCCATTCTAACTTTCTCAAACCAGTGTCATAGGATCAGGATCAAAAATAAATAAGTAAAACAAAGAAAACAATAATGTGGTTTGTAAACATCATCCTAGAAATAAAATAACATACAGAAGGAAATTCAATGAAGTTGCAAAGGAAAAGAAGTGTTCCTTTTGGCAAGCTAGGATGCAGCAAGTGGAAAAAGTTGCTTGGTACGTGCAGCAGCAACTACAGGGGAGGGGAGGTATTGCCTTTGATAGAAAACTAGAAAATGTATGTATGAAATAAATGGTTTCTTTTTTAAAAATTTTATTTGAACTTGTAGTCAAGTTCCACCAGACAAGTCTTCAGAACTTGTTTCTTGTGACACAATAACAAAATGAGAAAAAAGTAAATTTAATTTAGTCTGCTGCCTATGATCTTTAAGCGTTTTGGCTTTGCATTCATTAGAAACACGAAGGAAGACGAAAATCCATTGAGCCAATCTATTAGCTGTCAAATTGCACTTCCAGGGAACTAAAAGAGGTAAATGTTTAGGAAGAGCTTCAGTTTGTACACTTTCTTTGAGTCTTTGACAGCAAAGTCTGACCACATAGACTTGAAAAACAGTGTTATAAATGGCTTATGAAACATTATTTTATTCCTCTTAAATGGCAGTTATTTCATCCCCACTTATATAGATTGTAATTGTCATTCTGTTCTTATGTTTTGAAAAGACTTGATTTTAAGAAATGCAGCTCTGTCAAAGGAATACCTTTAAACAGTCTCACACTATTTCTCCGCACAAAAAAGAAAGTTGAGCAGCCAGGCTCGTTTGCCTTTATAACTCCAAATCTAACAATGCCTGGCACATATCGTTCAAGGAATGTTTGTTGAATAAATCAAAGAAGAGATAAACCAATGATTCAGACATTAAGTAAGGTCGGTTGGTTCAATTCTCCATTCCCATTTCTAGTATAGATACGAATCACTAATCTTTCCAATGTAGCCTCAAAGCTTTTATGGAATAAATGAGCCCCACTCTTCCTGAGCATTGGAAGCAACAATCCCTGACCTTGGTTGGGAATGGGGACGACATTCTTTCTTCATAACTTCCCACTTTGAAACATCAATGACAAGGACCACCAATGGATGCCAATACTAACCCATCTGTTAGTATTACTTACTTCCCTTCCTTTCCCACGTCCCCAGTCATTCTAGACTCTCTGGCTGAGGATCTCCGGCGCTGCCGTTTTGTCATTGTTGTCGTTTGTTCCGTGTCTATCTCTCCCTCTAGACTGTGAACTCTTTAACAGCAAAGATTTTCATCTTTAGAATCTATCCCAATACCTAAAATATAGCATGGTAATTCCTCAAGAAATGCCCAATGAAATAATAAATGGGTAATACAAAAAGCATTTTCTATTCGTATGAGGTCCTTTCAGAAATCACAGAGGTAAAACAATTATGGAAAATGCACAAATCCTGACCAAGTGTGAAGTAATTTCCACCATGCTTCCAGGTTTATATTTTTAAAATGCAAATCTGTGCATGTAACAACCTGCTTCTTAAAGTCACAAATGGCATCCAGTTGCCTTTCAGCATCTTTAGCATCATCTAAAAGCTGCTCAGGAGTTTACTCTCCAGCTTCATGCCCTGATAATTCCCACATCAGAACCCTTCCTCCAATGACACTGAACTACTTTCAATCTCCTGAAGATACCAAGGTTTCTCACCTACTTACCCACCTCTTCCCCTTGAATATACTGCTCCCTCTGTTAAAACACATTTTACATGTTTTTCTCCAGCTTTCCAAGTCTTACCTATTTTTAAGGATTCTACGAAAGAGCCACCACCTCCTTTAAATGTTTACTGACCGCATAGTTTCCCTTCTCTCTCAAAAAGCTTCAAGGATGCCCATTATAGGCCATAGCATTCTGTGTATAGCTTTATAACACCATAACCCATCATATGGTAATTAGTTTCCCTTCCTCGTCTCTCTAACTAGGCTGTGGACTCCCTGCAGATTTCAGCCTGTCTTTATCTTTGGAATTCTTAATGCCTAGCAATGTACCTGTATCAATAAATGAATGCACATCCACAGAAGATGCTCTGAGGCAGGGGGTGGAGATGAGTAAAATGGTGGTAAGATGGTAAAATGGAGATTTGTAACATACCTAAAATATTTAGGCCACATGGTGGGTACTTTTTATGTATTATCTTGTTTAATTTTCTCAACCACCATAAGCAGGTAACATTATCGTGCCATTTGACAAGTGAGGAAGCTGAGCTACAGAGACACTAAATCATGTTTGAGGTCACACAATGAGTATTTCCTGGCAGTGCTAGGATTTGAAAGCAGGTATATTTTATACCAATCAATTTGCTACCCTGCCTCTACCACCTTTCTAAATCAGTATTTTACTATTTTCTCATTTGTTTAGACCATTCACAAAAATATTTAAGGTCTTACACTTTGGGTGGGTAGACACAGCTTAAGTACCCTGGACAAGTGCTATATTAATTGGGAAAACGGACTTTGTTGCCAGCAGTCACATGGGTTTTTTTTTTTTTTTTTTTGTAGGAATTATAAAATTTTGTAAACTGAAATACAAAGACCAGGCCAACGTATATGCTTTATGATAAATATCAATAACAATTTACTTGACTGAAGGTAATACAGTGGACAAGTCATGCATACATTCCTTTGGGAGGTACATGAGAGCAAAGATATAAAGTATTTCCCAACAAAGTGACGGATTTGTTTTTCTCTTGGTAAATAACCTCTTCAGACATAGGTATTGAATTGTGTATCAAACACAATGTATAGAAACCTAAGCTCAAATTATTTATAAAGGACATAACATATTGTTTTCAAAAGAGCAAAACACATATATTATTTCCTTACAAATAAAGCAAAGTGGAGAAGTGAGGCAAGTCTCCTAAAAAAGAAATCTCTCTTCTTTGAGCATTTTATTATTTTAGATAATAGTTACTTTTCATTTTTCTGTTTTTTGAAAGTAAACAAGAACACTTCATCATAAAATGTCCAGAAAAATCAAATGGTGTGGGGTGCTGGGAGGTGTGAGGAGACAATCTGAATCACACCTGCCTCATTCTTCCATTTTATGAGATATATACAGGTCTCAGTCATCGAATGCCATGAAGACAACTTTGGCTAATAACCCAAACCTTTTTCAAAGAAAGCATAGAATTATTTTGGAACCGAGAATTGAACATGGTATGAAATTTTCCTCCAGTAGAGAAGTTTACAAGTCCCTTACATGCATATATAACACAAGCTTGAGAGTGTGCTTTATCCCATTCTAACCCACCAAGTTTCTAAATGTATTTAAGAGAGCAGTGAGGGACTTAGAATTTCCACAGTTCCTGAAGAGGAGATTTCAAAATCAGCTGACCAAAGTCTCCGATTATAAACAGGCTGCTCAACTCACTGTGGGCCAACTGGCACTAAAGGTTGGTCACGGGTTCCCAGGCACAGAAGAAAATGCTCTAAGTCCAGTCAACACTGGGAGAGCACTTATTTGGGTTCCCAGAACTAGCACACAGTGGGAAAAAGGATTAATGTTCTCTGTGGACCAGCCATCTCTGTAGGACCTGCAATTCAACCACTGAAACTCATTTGAGAGAATCAGGCTTTTATAAGCAGATTTTGTTTGGCCTATGGCTTGGGAAATCTGGAACTGAGCCCTGAAAAAAGACTGGTCTTTATCAAACTGGCAAATATCTTTTCCATGAGATGTGCAAAAGGGAGAGTGCTATGCAGAAATATACAGGGATACCCATTCTCCACTGTACTAGGATTTACTACCACAGAATTATATACCACGGATTGGAGGGACACCCCTAGATTGTTTTGTTTTTTAATCAACTCAAAGTCCTTTTAATGTTCGGTAACCTCCTGATTTCAGAGATGTTATCTATTGCAAGTTATCAACTGCTTTCTACCTCCACTTGTAGTATAAAGTCAAATTCCAAATAAAAGTGCAACCATGAAAGGGACAGTTGTTGAGTGGAGAAAATGAAAATAAGGACCAAAATAGCAGACTCTGGCCATTTATCAATTTTATTGTTTGAAGTAGCTTCTCTTCCAGATCACTGCCTAATTTGGAAGTGGGGCTACAAAAAGTAGTCAGGGATATGGACAAGTGTTTCAGAAGGCAGAACAATAAGAAAATGAGGGCAGATGTGGCTAGAAGGCTTGAGCTTTAGACACTAACAGCTCTAGAACTGGTTGTTAATGGTATGTCTCAGAGGTTGACATTGAAACTATATTACACTATCATATTCTGTAAGAATTTGGCTTATAAGATGATTTATATGCATTTTAATTTTATTTGGCATTAAGCCATTGTTAAGCCAGTGCAAACTATTGGCTTAAAGCTGAAGATTCTGGTATTTTGAATAATAAAGTCTAGTTTTCTCAGTAATATATAGACTCTAGCAAAATTATCTCATTTTAAAAGTCTCACAAATGATGTTCTATGTTTCCGTCAATTGCAACATGATACTTCATATATTTAAAGGCTCAATTTTCTAATTTTTCTTCAATATTGCAACATCTTGGCATTTCTTTCAAAAGCCAGATATAAATATGATAATGACTGTTTACAAAGCATTCTGAGGTTTTATAGGTTTATAAAGAGCATATATCTAAAATGAAAATTCCTTTTAAGACAGCCTTATTAATGGGGCATAAGACATATAGACTATGGTATAGGCAGTGTATCATCTAGTTTGGTAACATTTATATAAGTAAAAGTGGTGGAAAAATTGTCTTATCATATCACATCTATTTTTATAGTTGTGCATTATGAGAAATTATAAAGAGACAAAAATCTGCACTGGTTGGAAACACTATAGAAGCATATTTAAATGAGCAAAATACAAAATGGTTTTACAATTCTTACCATTTTCAGAGACTTTAAGCCTGGATTTTTTTCCAGATTAAACTAAAATTAAAATAGTAAATGTGATGATGTGAACATTCTCTGTCACTATTGTTGCCAATATAAACTGGCACAGTTTTAGTGGAAAACATTATGGCTGTATTCATTTTAAAATCTTAAAAATGTGTGCCCTCTTTGACCTACTACCACTTCAGTGGAAAGCAACATATTCATCAAGGACCTCAAAAATGTGCATATTATTAAAACTAGTATCCTCACTTCTAGAAATCCAACCTGAGAAAATCATCAGAGAAAAGTTTAAAGACAAACAGAGATGTGTGAACTTCCATGTTATTGTTAGGGAGAAAACAGAACCATTCTAAATGTTCAATAAAAAGGTAATCATTAAATAAATTAGAATATTTCCAACATAGAATATTACAGTCAGTAAACATGGCGTATTATAAAACTTAAATGAGGGGAGAATAATTTAAAAAAAGTTTAATCAGGAGACAAACGCTAGATAAATTTAAAATTTTGTTTTGAAATAATTATTTTTACATGAAATAAATAAAAGACTGAAAAGTAGCATACCATAATTTTTAACAATGGTTATCTCCTGCTGGTGATTTTAATGTTCTTTTTTATATTTTTTCAAATACTCCCATTAGCACACATAGCACACATCATGTCTATTATCAATAAGCAAAAAATGTCAAACACTTCAGTGCATACCTTATGATGGCTTTGACTGCAAATCTCACCACTGTGGAAAGCAGGAACAGTGGTGTGACCAGGATGTGGAAGAGAGACAGTGAAGCAAAGGCCTCTGCAGGTTTCAGATTGTTTCCACTGGCATACGCATGGGTCACAAACGTCTGTGCAAAGAAAGGAGTTCTTTAGAGAAAGCTGGAAAAAGTTTGACACATGCGTACATTCACTCTTATCTGAAAAACCTAACATATTCTGCTACGCCAGTATGTCCATTGTAACTATGATAACAATGACTTCATCCAAAACTCCCTAATTAAAACAATACTTGCTTTTGGTGAGTCCTGAAAGGTTTACCTGCAATTATGGTGGCAAACTTATGAGAAAGTTAGAAAAAAATTCTACTTACAGATTACATAATTGACTCTGTCAGTTACTAAGTAGGAGTAAAGGGGTAGAGAACCCAGAGTTTTTGACAACCAGTCAAGCCCTTTCCAAGCAATACTAAATATTCCAGGAGAAAAAATAATATTCTCTTGTTTTGGGGTCCTCACTGTGGATCTTTACTAAAACTGTCAGCATTAATACCCAAAGAATACTTATTTACATTTTTTATTGAGACAGGGTATCACTTCATTGCCCAGGCTGGAGTGCAGTAGCATGATCATGGCTCACTGCAGCCTCGACCTCCCCAGGCTCAGGTGATCCTCCCACCTCAGCCTCTCAATGAACTGGGACTACAGGCATGCGCCATCACGCCCAGCTAATTACATTTCTACAAATAATACCAGTTGCCGAGTTTGTCACTTTAGTATGAAATATAATGCAATTATAGGATTTTCTGGTTGATGATCTGGCTCCATCCTGTTGTAAGAATGTCTGGGAACTAGATCATTGAGATTAGAACAGTTAATTCCCAACCACTGTTCATTTTGCAATGTTTGCAAATGTACCAGTGAACATTTGGCAATGTTTTGATTGTTGTAACTGAGGTTG
Organism: Rhinopithecus bieti; assembly: GCF_001698545.2. Classification (NCBI taxonomy): domain Eukaryota; kingdom Metazoa; phylum Chordata; class Mammalia; order Primates; family Cercopithecidae; genus Rhinopithecus; species Rhinopithecus bieti. The sequence goes on along the minus strand of NW_016809129.1, from coordinate 24,655 downwards.
CTACTGGCACCTGGTAGCTAGAAGCCAGGGATGCTGCTAAATGTCCTAACACAGAGGGCAGCCCCTAGAACAAAATTTATTTGGATCAAAATGTCCATAGTGTCTTTATTGAGAAAGTCTGGATTAGAACTCTTGCAACGGAGACGGCAATAGAAGGAAGTCACAGAGGTGAGGTAATATACATTACTACCCACACATTCTTGCTCATAAATCATTTATAAACACCGACTTGGTTTCATTTCTAAAAGCAAGAAAAAGTGTCTTACAGCAAGAACAGCTGCTATGGGAATTGCTGCATTCATGAAGACTGTGGAAAGAAATAAAATGCATTAGTTTTCATTGAACTGTGAAAACATTTTCAGTAACTTTAATCATCTATTATTGCTTTAACTTTCTTTGAAGACAGGAAGAACAAAGAGTATTAAATGTCATTGTGTCTGAAGTCCACAAACACTTCACAGTTAGTATCTACTTGTCTGCAGTTTTATGAGCTCCCATACATTAGTCTTAACCAGTATCTTTTTTTCTTTATTGAATTTTTTTCTTACGAAATGTTAGAATTCATATAAAATCATCCTTTAATGATAAAAATTATTAGAACTTAACAAATGTGTATTCTAGAGAGGGGTTACAGTCTATCTTTTGTTTAGTCCACTAAACTAATTTAAATATGTGAAATCAGGTTATTACACAGATTAAAAACAAGAATTTGATATCACTTCAAGTTCTCTTTCCAGCAGTGATAGTAATATTCATTTATGACCCTTTCAGTTAATAAAATAACTCCATATCCTGGACTCTCTGCGTGTCTAAATATCTCTCCTGGAATATATTTAACTATCATTGGATCAACATGATATGCCTAGTTGAAATAAGAAAAACTCACATTTTAGCCTGAAATACTAGTGTTTGGAAGTAACAGTAAAAATAAAAATCCAAGTTGATGATTTATAGTCAAACAGTCATGAACTATAGAATTTTAGGAACTGAGAAACCAAAGATGAACTGAATTGCTAATAACAGAGCCAGGCAACAGCAGAGTGAGAAGCTAGAATCTAATTATCTTAACAGTAGAGGACTCGGGTTTTAAAAATCTTCTGCTCTCAGGAATTATCCTTACCACTGTACATAGAACAGAATCAGACTGTGCTTTTGCCAGTCCAGATATGACTTAGTTGTCAAACATAGACTCAACAGTACCACGAATCCAAACACTGATCTGAGTTTTGTAATAACACAGATGAGGAGCCACATTTCTGTCTCAATTCTTTCTCTGACTATTGTCACCTTGTTTTATTTTATTTTAAGTTCTGGGATACATGTGCAGGATATGTAGGCTTGTTACATAGATAAACATGTGCAGTGGTGGTTTACTACACATATTAAGCCCAGCATGCATTAGCTACTTTACTCCTCACTGCCCTGCTCATAGGCCCCAGTGTGTGTTGTTCTCCTCCCTGTGTCCCTGTGTTCTCATTATTCAACTCCCACTTATAAGTGAGAACATGTGGTGTTTGGTTTTCTGTTCCTGGGTTAGGATAATGGCTTCCAGCTCCATCCATATCCCTGAAAAGGACATGATCCCATTCCTTTTTATAGTTGCATAGTATTCCCTGGTGTACATGTACCACATTTTCTTTATCCAGGCTGTCACTGACGGACATTTGGGTTGATTCTATGTCTTTGCTATTGTGAATAGTGCTGTAATAAACGTATGCAGCATGTATCTTTAAAATAGAATGACTTACATTCCTTTGGGTATATACTCAGTAATGAGATTGTTGGGTCAAATGATATTTCTGGTTCTAGGTCTTTGAGTAATCACCACACTGGTCTTCCACAATGGTTGAACTAATTTACATTCCCATGAACACTGTAAAAGCGTTCCTATTTCTCCAAAGCCTCACCGGCCTCTGTTGTTTCTTGACTTTTTAATAATTTCCATTCTGACTGGCATGAGATGGTATCTTGTTGTGGTTTTGATTTGCATTTCTCTAATGATTAGTGATGTTGAGCTTTTTTTCATGTTTGTTGGCCACATAAATGTCTTCCTTTGAGAAGTGTCTCTTCATGTCCTTTGCCCATTTTTTAATAGGGTTTTTTTTCTCATAAATTTATTTAAGTTTCTTGTAGATTCTGGATATTAGACGTTTGTCAGATGGATAGATTGCAAAAATGTCTTCCCATTGTGTAGTTTGTTCACTCTGATGATAGTTTCTTTTGCTGTAATGTCACTCTATTTTCTAAGTGTATTCTTTTCTTTTAACCTGCTTTGTAGTAGATGCATATGAAGCACTTGACATAGTGCCTGAGATGGAGTGTGTGCTCAATAAATGTTTGTAGTATTCATTATTTTCTTTAATCTTTACAATCCTACATGGTAGATATTATTACTAGCTCATGTTACAGATTAAGAAACTGAGGCAAGGAGGATATAGGTAATTTTCTAAAGGCCATACTACTACAAAGTGTCAGAGCTAAGATTTATAGCCAGCTCTGTTCAACTCACCACCAAAAAGACTGTACTGAACAAAATAATAAAACTTGAAGTGATCAAACTGGAATTTTGCTCCATTGACTCAAGAATCCCAGCTGCCTATCAAGAACACAGGATAATGTACTTTACCCCTCATTACTTCTTATTGTTCTCCCCTAGGATGGCCTCCTCTACCTTCTCTCCTCTTGGATTTGACTCAAATACCAACCCAACTCTCATCTCTAGAGACACACAAGCTGGATTCTCATCTCACCTCAGCCCTTTAGCAGCTGGATGATTTGAAAGAAGTTCAAGCTACCTAAGTTCTGTATACATCAATCTTTTAATTTCTAAAGTGCAGCTAATAATAAAATCTAGGCCAGGCATGGTGACTCATGCCTGTAGTCCCAGCACTTTGCGAGGCTGAGGCATTTGAGCCCAGCAATTAAAGGCTGCAGCGAGCTAAGTTTGCACTGCTGCACTCTGGCCTGGGTGATAGAGTGAGGCTCTGTCTCAAAAAATATATAAAAATAAATAAATAATAGAATCAAAACCCCTGGGCTGTTGTAATAATTAAATGAGATGGTATATGAAAAACCACTTATGGCAATAGTTTGCTAGGTATACTCTCAATATATCTTTGCTGTTGTTGCTGTCATTATTTCTGGCTGCATCCATCCTTCTTAAGAGAATTTCAGTCCTCTGAAGAGAAAGATGTATATCGAAGGGGTCACCAACTTAGAGTAGTACAATATAAGCAAGTAAATCTTGATCAGCCTGTCTTCTAGCATTTTGACGCCGTGTTAGTGGTGCATTGCTGGAAGATAAAACTCCTTCCAACTTTACGTCTAATACATCAAGCGTTCGGATTAGAATAAAAGAGTTATATAAGCCAAATATTTTCTCTAAATCTATTTCACAAAAGAAATGTTTATAATCTTTAAACTCTAAAGGAGTTTGTAATTCAAGAGGAAACAATATATAAACTTCCCAAATTTTAATTTGCTAAAGGTCTTGGGAGCAACAGAGATGAGCAAAACTGACACATAAATCAAACCAAATATCAGTGGGAGTAGTTTTCCTAAGTTTGTGTAAATTATACTAACATAAACCCTGTTATTCATGAGAATACTCAGAGCCATACTTTGAGGGAAAAAAAAGCAATATTTTTGAAACAGTTGCTTTTACAAGTTAGAGTTGAAGATGAAAGAACTCTGTATTTTGAAATTCTTGAAAATATATTGGAACAAAGGGTTTTATGTGAATGAAGTTGGGCTTCCTTCACCTGAAAATGATATAGTTTTTTCTCCTCAGTTTTCAAAAATGGCTGTATTTTCTTGATAATCTTCAAGAAAATATCAAATCATAAGCTCCCAAGGAGACAAGCTAGAAAGCTGCAAATATTTTAACCCTTTTCCCATGTAGAAAATAAAAGTGTAACTCACTGCCAGTACTCATTTAGTTTTACATAAACACACTCTTTGAGGCTGAAGCAAATCTAATTGATTTTAATGTGAAAATAAAATGTAAAACTGTTCTTGGAGTTATTTCTAAACACAACTAACAAGAGAATTGTCACAATCATCTGAATCATCTATTTAGGAAAAAATCGGATTCATCAAATGAATCTTCGGCCAACGCTGTTCGAGAAAGATGTTAACATCACGCGTAAGAATGCTATGTTTTTAGGATTTGACATTTTTAGCGATTGAGAGAGTTACTATATTTTGTAAACGGACACACCACTACTAAAAACAGAATGCTACAAATAGAATGATGCCTTTTGTTTCCAGAGTCGATATCCTAGAGTGATGCAAAATAATAATAAAAGCAAGATGTTTTGTGGCCAAGTTTTCTCGGCGTAAAAGCTGCAGCCACAAGCGCTACCTGTGAGTATTCTGAGACAAAAGCAAAAAGAGTTAAAGAATCTTTGGGGACAAGAAGATCAATCATAATGTGGTCAAATCAATTTCAGTAAACACATTTTTAGTGAAAACCAACTATTTATCCTAACTGAAATGATACAAGGGTTTTAATCACAGTTACTATTATCATCACTATCTTCATTTTACTGATGAAGAAAACCAAGGATTTCAGTTTGTAGAGTAACATAGTCAAGGGCACACTAGTTGTGAGGAATCAAATCCAGGTCTACTTGACTCTAAACCTGTGCTTACTTTGGTCTTTAATTTAAATGTAAACAGATAGCCTCGTGTGGCTGGCGGCTATTGGACAGCACATGTTTAGAAAATAAATAGGTGTCCTTGAAGAACTAGAATGTTTCACTGATCACAATCTAAACTGAACAGACTGTTGGTTATTCTAGTTGCCCTTAAAGTCGCCTGTTCTTACAGCAACAGCAACTTACTGGAGAGTGATGTATAAAGTGCAAAGGTTTTGAGACTAGACAGTTCTTTCATTCTTGTTTCCTCCACGCTTTTGCAGAAAATGTGTTCCCAGGCATACAATTTCAGAAGTTTGATGCCTTTCAATATTTCATTTGTTTTCTTCAGTCTCTCAGTGGAATAATCCTATAAAACAAAGAAAGAAAAATAATACTAGTTGCATCCAAGTGAATCAGAAAGGCAGGACCATGTAATGGACGGGGATTGAGGAGATTTCTGACTGGTCATGTCACTCACTAATTAGGTTGTGAAATTCCCAGGAGAAGCAGTTAAGCCCTTTGTGCTTCATGAAATAAAGAGTTTAGTGAGATGGCCTCAACATTTCTTTCCACCTAAAAACATGTATGTCTCTGTTGCTGTGGTTTACATAAAAGCTAAAAACAATTTTCTAAAGTTTCACATGATTTCCTTGAATCATGTCTGCAGATAATATAGACATAAATTTAAATAATTAATAAGGAGACTTATAATGACTCCTAACATCTAACTTATTGTCTTCTCCAGTCAACTCTATCACTCATACTTACGGGAAGAAAAATAATAAATTTAAGAAAAGTTAGTGGGTTTCTTATTTGAAAATATGAGGGTACAGTGTTATGTGCATTCATATTTCATCTTCATAATTCAGTTATTGAAACTAAGCCTATTATCTTAGCTATCAAGAAATTTCCACATACTTCTTTGTAAGCTCTTGGTTAAAGCCTAATTTAGATTCACTTATAACTTGCAATAATTGTAGAGAGATTTGTAGCAGATACAAAAGCTTCAATTTAGCCAGCTGTTTTCAGCTTCCTTTATCACCACATGTTATACTAGAATTACTAACAAAGTACAATGTGACTAATTAGCTAACAAAGGGGGCAGTAGAGTGGTCAAAAGACAGATAAGAGAAAGCAAAAGTAGCAAACAGCCTGGTTTTTGTTCAACGTTTTGTCTTTACAGGGTCTTAAATGCCTATCAAATGATTGTTCAATGAGTAAATGATTATGGTATGAATAGCTAAACGAAAGACAGATGTTTAGGACTCATCATGTCTCTCTTAAGCTGCTCTTCCACACCTTTCTGTATTTGTGTGCTGGAATAAAAAGGATAGATGGCTCAGACGGAAATAATGAGTAACCTACCTAAAGCAGCAGAAAAACAAGTGATAAAAATCGCTTGCGTGACATACAACTCGCTTGTCACAGTAGAAACACGAACTTGAGAAACAATCCCGTCAGTGGCAGCGTCTCTACATTTTATGCCTGATTTACAGACAGCCTGGCTCATATTTAATCAAACTTTATTTGTAAACATGCTGTCAACAATTTTATTATTTGCAAATATTTCCCTATAAACAGCAAATTCATGCTCAAATAAAATGATTTCATGGCAAATTGAAGCCAGAAACGGTCAGTAACTGGGCTTTTTCTTGCTTGCCAAGTTGACCAGAAACATATTCAGCAAGAGCAGCTGCCACTGAAACATGTCAGTGTGACCCCACAGATCTTCACATGGTTTGAGTCTACCCTAGGGAAGAATAATTTCAGAAGCAGCAAACTTGACCCTTCCCTTGTGCCTTGATCCATTTCTTACACGTCAATAACTGACATTCAGTAGCCTCAAAGTATGCTTAAGAGGATTCTTTAGACAAGTGATCTAAGAAGACTGAAAGCCTTATCACCTCATGGTACTTTAAAACATCAGGAACTGTGATTCTAGTATTTCGAGTCTACGATCATCAAGTTTTGAATTTCCAATCCACTTTTAAGAATTGTTTTTGTAACATGGAAAATACACATTTGCTGCCGAAGAACTGAAGTGAAATATAATTGTTTCCAAATTTTCTTGAGTGGCATGTATTAATTTCCTACATTATAAAATTAAAACAGCATTTCTCGATTTTTGTATTTAAATTTCCAAAAGATGTTACTTACAAGTGTACTTTTCTGAGCCTCTGCCAACTTCGTAGCAATAAAGTACTGAATTGGCGCAAGGAGCACAATGACAGCTGCACCAACCAATGCACTTGATCCAAGTAAATTATAGAGCAGAATCACGCCCATTATGATCTAGAGAGAAAAACACACGGAAAAGGGAAAATGAATGGGGGTGTGGGAGCCATTGTATGAAAGGAAATAATTTTTAGTGTAATTGTAGTATTTCTTAATTATTGTATTAAGTTTATTTGGAAGTCAATGGTATTAAGGTTCTCCAGAGGGACAGAATTAACCATCAAGTCAACCCAACTGTGACAGTTGGGTTTTACTCTGATTTATTTGGGGAAGGCTAAGTGCTAGGAATGTATTTTTAGTACGATAATCTGTACAACTGATGTCAAACCAATTTATTGCATGAAGTTGCAAAGTGGTCCCATGACGTTTTTGAGCTTCTAAAGTAGTCTTCAAATTTTTAAAAGGGCATAAATTTTTTCTTGAAAATGCTGTCACCCACCATAAATTTGATATTCTATATTCTCTTGGAATTGTACTAGCTTTTCAAGGCTGAGAGGATGAAAAACAGCGGGCAGCATCATGTGAGTAGAGGGTGGTTGTCCGGGGGCTAAAAGAGAATGAGCTGAGCTCCTCACCTCCTTATGACTCCAGACGTCACTTACTGACAAGAAGACTGGGGGTAACTAAAACTGGTAAAAAGCTAAAGTTGGTGCCCTGTCTTATTATACTTCTCTTTCCCCAAACCAAGGGCAAAACCATTCAGACCTATCTTCTCTGGTTTGCTATTGTCTTCTTTTTCCTTTAAAACTCAGAATTTACCCCTGCTTTCCTATCCTCTCTCTCTCTGATTTATCACTGCTCAAAACATCAATTAATGAACTGTATCCATGCAGTTCAAGTATGTAATTTATGCCTATATGCTAATGGTAATAGCTTAATAGCAGCTTTCTGGGGGCAATGTCACATTTACTGCCTAGCTAATTAGGTAGTTTGGGAAATCCAATAAAAACAAAAAATTCCTTAAGGTCATCCATGATGCAATCATTCAGAGATTTTTGGTGCACTTGAAATAATACCACCTAGGCAGCTACCTAATCCACCTTTATATAAGTACATTTTGATAAAATGAGACAAAGTACATCTTAAATCCTACTCTGTGCCAAGCACTGTGCATACTACACACTTTTATTTGCCTTGGTTTTCTATTAAAAAATGAAAAGGCAAGCAATAAGTTAAAAATTAGCATCTTCTTTATTACTTTATGCACTTTAATAAATGTGAGACACAGGGACTTAGATGACAGATTGTATCAAATAAGATCTAGTGCTTGAGCTTCATCTACAGAATGCAACACTTGAGATAATTAAAAATGTCCAGCTTATACAGAAAACCTGAGTATATTTCTTTTTTTTTTTTTTTTTTTTTTCTTTTTTTTTTTTTTTCTTTTTTGAGATGGATTCTTGCTCTGTCTCCCAGGCTAGAGTGCAATGGCGCAATTTCGGCTCACTGCAATCTCCGCCTCCCAGGTTCAAGCGATTCTCCTGCCTCAGCCTCCCGAGTAGCTGGGATTATAGGCATACGCCACCACATCCAGCTAATTTTTTGTATTTTCAGTAGAGACTTGGTTTCTCCATGTTGCTCAGGCTGGTCTCCAACTCCCAACCTTAGGTGATCCTCCCACCTTGGCCTCCCAAAGTGCTGGGATTACAGGTGCGAGCCACTGCACCTGGCCTAAAAACTGAGTATATTTCTTTTGCCATTTTTAGCTAATTAGGGGAAGAAGAAAACATGTGTCTTTAACTAAAATGTTATTTTACATAGGAAATAGCTAAATAGCACTCCAGTTTGTCACTGTTCCTACCGTTTTATACAGTTTGCCATTCTGCAATATACTAACTATTGAAACTATGGGATTGATTAAAGCAATTGCTCTCGTTTAGAAATGCTATAAGAGAGCTTGCCAAAATAAAAGGGGTCAAACCATGGCTCTGTGACTTACATGAATCGAGGCGATAATACTAACAACTAACAATTACTGGATTCCCAGGAAATGCTGAGCACTCGCTAGATGCTATAGACCTATTAACCGATTTAACCTTGACAATTCCCACAACTGTACGAGAAAGATACTATTATTATTCTCATTTACAGTTCAGAAAACTAGGGCTTTGAGGAGTTAAGCCCTTGTGTAAATGAGGGGCAGGGCAGATATTTGAACCCAAGCAGTATAATTTCTAATTTCTCTTTCTTAACCTATGCTATAACATTTCTGAGTCTCAGCTTCCTTTTCTATAAAAGAGTGTAATATTTGCACATTCAAAAACTAGCCACCTTTTATGGAGCTAAATGCGTTACTGTTCTTTTTATTTCCTCTGCAAACAAAAATCATACTTATATTGATCTACCTACCTGAACAGGCATAGCCCATAGATTGGGACACAGGAACAAAAACCACATGAGTTGATTAGTTTCAATGGCAACTAAGTTGTTGATCTGTCCCAGAGTCATCTCCCCCATGGATAAGTTAGACGTAGAGAGCCTAAGGATTTTATTATAAATCATGGCCTACCAAAAAAAAAAAAAAAAAAAAAAAAAAAAAAAAAGCTTACGTTTAAAACTCACACTATGATTATTTTCATTGAAAATAAATAACAAACATTTAATTTTTTTTGAAAAAAAAAGAAAAGAAAAATTCTATAAGGTCATCTTCTTAAATCGACCACTACAGTTATTTCTATTTCAGTATACTTACTTCAACAAAATACGGACTTNAAAAAGAGTACATAAAGCTCTACGTTTAAAACTGACACTATGATTATTTTCATTGAAAATAAATAACAAACATTTAATTTTTTTTGAAAAAAAAAGAAAAGAAAAATTCTATAAGGTCATCTTCTTAAATCGACCACTACAGTTATTTCTATTTCAGTATACTTACTTCAACAAAATACGGACTTATTTTTTCTAGTGATATGGTAAAAATATGCATTAAACTTTAAGCATAAGCTCTAGAACAAACAGAAAAATGCAAGTAATTGTAAGATTTCAAAAAATTTTTCTTCACATTATTTTAAAGTTATTTTAATTCAACAGGTTTATTAATTAGCTGTGTTTCTTTCATTAAGTAGATCATAGAAACGTTGTTGTTGTAATACCAAAATGAAAATGGAATGAAGAAAGAAAACTGAAGCTATTATTATTCTTATCACTGAATGGGATATAGCATTCTTAGGAAACAAATACTATTCACAGCCTTTACATACCAGCAGAGCTCCACGGAGGTTAATGCCAGTCTCTATGGTTACATAGTAGGAAGCCTGCAAAAATGTCCTTTGCAGAATAAGAGCCAAGAAGAGAAGAACTGCTAGAACATAAGCGTTTTCAAGAAATTCCTTTGATGAAAGGGTTTCTGAAATCTTGTCCCAAAAGAAAAAAATGTGACAAATTAAAACTCATCTTTTCATAGACCAGGTGTACAGTTTGCATTTACTATAAGATGCATAATATTTAAATATAAAAATTCAATGTATGTGTAATACAGCAGTGAAATACAATGCAAACCAGTGAAATACAATACAAATCCATAAAATCCCTGATTAATGAGTGACGGAAATGCCTAATTGAAGAAAAAAAGGTAAAACATATTTAAAAAAATTAGAATGCATTTCCTGCAAAGGTATATCCAACTTTAGTAAAATGGTAAGCAGTAAATAAAAAGGCAAGTTAGTTTACACTCTAATTTGGAAGTAGAAGCTACAAAATTGATAGCTGGTCAGCAAGACCAATGGAACAAATATACAATTTTGGTAGCCTTATTAGTTTAAAATAATTCTACTCAGTTGCCTTTTTCTGATTTTCAGATATCTTAATTTATACTAATAAAATAAATAGCAAATTGTAAAATAGGTAATTTGTCTATATCACCTATGCAACACTACCAGTAACAAAACATGACTTACAAAATTTTGTTTTAGTAGGAATATGACTGAATTCAGCCTAAGGATATCCAAAATTGATTTTTGTTTGTAACAATAGCATATGGTAACTTGTTTGTTAAAAAAGAAGGAAAGATAACATTTAACTAAGTACATTATATCAGTTTGGACACTCTTTATTTTCTATGATTTAGACCTAGTAGAATTTTACTTCTGGTCCCTTCCTCTTTTTTCGTGGGAATATATACAAATGTATAAGTCCTATTCCTTCTCAGCAAAACATCGGACTGATATGTGCAAGGGAGAAGGGTAATGGATAAACTCTGTGGAATTTAGATATCTGTATGTAATCAGGCTAGTAGAGACAAAACATCACCAAAGTGTATTAGTGGTGAAAATACCTGGTTCATTTCAATTATAATTGAACACTAATGTGTGCAAGGATCTGGGCTAAGCATTGTGAACACAAATATGAATGGCTCACCGTAATTGTTTCATAAGCTTACAACCTAGGTAGATAAGCATATCTCTAAGTAATAGGCTTCAGTAAGTGCCAACATAAAAAGAGTGTGTTAAGGGACTGTCAACGGGGTCAAATTCCAACTAGGACAATCAGAAAAGGCCTCACTGAAGAGGCAACATTTAATGTCAGTTCTCATATTGCATAACATTTTAATAGGTGATGGAAAGATGGCAGGAAATCACATTGAGAGAATAGAAAAGGAAAATGGATTCGTCTGGCGATAGTTTTCATCTGTGGAACTACGAAAATCAATGCTTATCTTGGAAAGAAACTAGGAAGTTCACAATGCAGTCTTTATTAAAATAGAAAATAAAATTATGTATTTATGATAGTAAACACATAGTATTTTATACTATTAGCCCCAATATAATAACATAATATCTAATAAAATATCACAATGTGACTTGCCCTGATCATTGTGAAACAGGGTGGTGGTTTTTATTATATAAGAAAAGAGAAATGTACAATATTACAAACCACATTTCTAGTGTTATTGGTCATAGGCCTCTAAAGAAGTGACTCAGCCAGCTCTCATGTAAAAAAATTCTTTAAAGGATTGCTATAAAAATTAAATAAAACAATCAATGTGCAATTTCTACACAAAATTTCTGGCACACAGTAAATGCTTGTTGAATGTTTACAGGCTCTGAATCTGAGAAATAATTCTGTTTGGCAGATTCATTCAATGAATAAATACATAAACACGTGATTTTTTTCTAAAAGGAAAATTACTGTTTTCTTTCCTTTAAAAAGCATTCAATTCTCTGAAAAAAAGAGCCTATTTGAACAACTCATAAAACTGCATTAATAAAAAGTGACAATTACAATGAAATCCACCAATAATATGTTTCCTTTGAAAAGCACCAGGAACTTACTCCAGTTGTGTTGTTTGTCCTATTCTGGGTTTCATTCACACGCTGAACTATTCCAGAAATACAAAGAGGTCCAGCAAAACCCAGTAAGTCAGCCAGATAGCGGAATGTGCTACTAAGTAGAATTGGTCGCCCAAAAGCTCTGTACATTGCAAGCCATATAGATGGAGTCCGATTTGGATGATCTGCAACTTTTTTCTGGAAAAAAAAGAAAAAAAAAAAAACAGATGTAACAAAATAAAACTGCTTAGAGCAGTAACTAATCTCAAGTATGGAAATTCCTTCTTATACTTCAAAATATTTTAAGGGTTTAAAATTGATGTTAATGTGTGCCTTTCAACACAGCATGCATAATTCTGTATCCTTGCCTTCTATGCAAATAGTAGCTACTGAATGCATTTTAATAAAATAGAATGAGAAGTAAACAAGACAGTTTTTCTAAGACTCTGTATTATTTTAGTTATCAAAGGATGACACAGGATCCTTAAAGCCTAATTCATTTTCACTTTTCTTTGATTTGGTAAATGTATATTTGTCATGAAAACTGCCAAATAACATTACATAGCAAGCAAAAGAGTAAAGCACAAAGATCGAGGTTACAGGCAGACTGGTCAAGATTTCTGGAGTTACTAGATTACCACAGGTTTGCCTATCCGATGATTGCAAACTAAACAAAACAGATTATCCCAATTTCAAGTTGTTTCTTCTCCATGGTATTTCTTATCTCCCTGAATGGTAGTCAATACTTTAAAAAATTATGGTAGATTTGTGTTTCCTAGGTATTCCTCAAAGACATGCAAAATGAAGAACATCATTTATACTTAAGTCAACTCGGCTTCACACAGCTACAGTTGTTTGTTGTAAATACAATTTTAAGAACTGAGCAATCATCGTAATTAAAACTTAGGGAGGAGGTAGATAAAGTTTTTTCACTGTGAGAAGGAAGTCAACTCACTGGAGTAGAGTTCAACTACGTTCCCAATGCAACCCCCTGTTAAAATAAATGGTTTGTTTTCCAAAGTTTATGTAGACATTAACACACCAAGTTCAAGCTAATCTCTCTTGTAAAGAGAACTCAGAAAAATTAAGCTATGCTTAGGCAAGACTGCAAACATCTTTACTTTAGCAGTTTTAAAAATTTTATGCAATACTTTTCCCAGAGGTGAAACCAGAGAAATGACTCAGATTCATTTGTTGTAACCTTTTCCTGCCATTTAATCTCATAACACGTATTTCTGACACAAAACGGAGATTATTTTCATCATTTACCATAAATGCTTTGTTGATCTTGATTGAGAACAGCCAAAAACTCGTGAGCTGTTTTACCATACTCTATTTCCTTCCAGTGTGGTTGAGAATCCTAATATTTTAAATGGCAATGATATTTGCAGATGATTGCAATAGAAAACACACCTACCACTGCGGGTAGCATGCGTGACTATTTAGAATGATAAAAGACAAAATGAAAACACTCAAAGACTCTCATCTTTAAATTTGTTAAAACAACAATGAATACTTAGGAAAAGTGCCAGAGGAAGCCAATTTTGGCAGTCACATAGGACGATACGTGGAAGAGGCAGACAATGTCCTTTTATTTAATTTAGTCTCCCATTTGGAACTATAGAAGCTACATTTTAGTCAGTAATTAATATAAGGCTTTAAATTTCTTAAAATTGATTATTAGTTGGTATCTATTTGACCTCTTTATATAACAAACTTATGCTTGTGAAAAGACAATACCAAAAATTTCATGAGTTATTAATATTATATGGTAATGGATTAGTTGTACATGATCATTGAACTTAATTCTTACTTTCCACTTGGTGATATGTCCCACAGAAAAGATAGTACTCACTCTATCCTTCCTCATGTACTAATTGAGCAAGTAATAAAAGTATACTTCATTGGCTCTTCCAGTCTTCCAGCCCCAATTAACATGATTCAAAAGTACAGAGGAAAACAGATGAAGGAAATCTGCTTCTCCTTTACCATAGATATGATTTAAGCTTTGTGTCATTTTATTTTTTATTTTTTATTTTATTTTATTTATTTATTTTTTTTAGACAGAATTTCACTCTTGTTGCCCAGGCTGGAGTGCAGTGGTGCGATCTCGGCTTGCCACAACTTCCACCTCCCGGGTTCAAGCAATTCTCCTGCCTCAGCCTCCCAAGTAGCTGGAATTACAGGCATGTGCCACCATGCCCAGCTAATTTTTGTATTTTTAGTAGAGATGGGGTTTCTCCATGTTGGTCAGGCTGGTCTCAAACTCCTGAGCTTAAGTGATCCACCCGCCTCGGCCTCCTAAAGTGTTGGGACTACAGGCGTGAGCCATTGCGCCTGGCCTAAACTTTGTGTCTTTATATATATATGAGTGTGTATATATATGTGGGTATATATGTGTGTATATATGTGTGTGTGTGTATATGTATGTATGTGTATATATGTATGTATATATGTATATATGTGTATACATGTATATGTGTGTATATGTGTGTGTGTGTATGTATATATATATATTTTTTGAGATGGAGTCTTGCTCTGTCACCCAGGCTGGACTGCAGTGGCCCAATCTCGGCTCACTGCAAGCTCTGCCTCCTGGGTTCATGCCAATAGGACCATTCTCTGTAATTAAGCACATAGAAGACAGATGCTAAATTACCTTTTGTTCTTCATATGCATCTTTCAGGCAAACATAATTTGTTACTGCTCTCATTGCTATTGGCAATTTTCCAATTGCCTTCAGATCAATAGGCTTTTTATGAGCAGTTATAATAAGTGTGTTCATCCACCAGTATGTTGCTTTTGACAGCAAATTCACAAATGGTTGAAGAAATCTCACTCCCAGATCCTGGAGGTCTTCAGGAGGCTTTACTTTCTGAGGATTCATGAAGAATACGTATCTCTGTGGCAAGAAAAATTCCACAGTTTAACAATTAGTCCAATTATTTTCCACATATTAAAAGTAAAATTTCAACCTTTTCTACATTTTCATTTGACCAAAATTTATATTTTAAAGCCTCCTTCCATCCCTTTCTGAAATATTCTTTGAGATACTTCCTTCTGTTGTGACTAGACTAACTAGTTAATGCCAGAATTTTGCATGTAATCCTCTTGGGGTCAATTCTGAAAGATCAGTTAACCTTTTAAAAGATAGTTTTTACTAAGAGTCAATGTTTCATGATATCCTATGATAGGGGTCAACCAAATGAAGGTTTTTACATTGTTTAGATATTAAAATGTGTTAACACCATTATTGAGTCTCTTGATCTATGGTTTCCTGATGTTAACTGACTACTCTCCACATTCATTGCAGCATATATCTTTCTACTCACTGATCAAGTTCAAAGTTCTCTGATAAAAAATGAGTACTGGAAAATCTCTCTCTAGTATCTCACACAACATAACTGACAGTATTAAGTGGTGAAAAGTATAATCGATTTGCAATTACAAACCAGGTATGGGTCTTGACCATATTACTTTGGATATATAACCAAAGCTATCTCTACATGTTTCTTCATCAGTGAAATGGGCAAACTGGATTACACTGTTTTCTTTTCAGTTTTAAATTTCTGAGAATGCAATATTTTGCTTAACCCAGGGGTGCTTTGAGACCAATCATGGATGATAGAACTTTCTCCTCAAAACAATTTCTTCTGTAATATAAACTGAGCATAATATCTGACACATAGCAGGCATTTGATCAATCAAGATTTGTGAATGAATAAATAGTTTCTAGGGTCACACTGAGATTTCTGAAACATTGATGGCCTGAATTTAGTGATTAGTTCAACTTTATTTTTATATTATATAAATCAAATACATGTATTCATCCTTGTAAATACTAATGATTTCTGGCTAACTGTAATCTTTTATATTGGGGTCTTGAATCCAAATAACTAAACAAAAGCCATTAGCTACATACCCTGACTCGAATGACGTTGATCTCCACAGCCATCAAGAGCCCATTCAAGATGACCATCATGCCTGTGATGCAGAAACGCAGGTTTGATATGTCCAAACCAGACTGACAGTATTTAACCAATTTTATTGTTTTGGTAATAAAAGCCATTACCCAATACAGGAATAGGGCTGAAAAGAAAAAGACAAAAAGAGAAAGATGCAATCTTTTCTTAAACTTCACTAGCATTTGAATGTAATTATGACGCTTTTAAATAACAAAGGCAATTTTATGTACGATATTTCCACATGGTTTTACTTGGTAAGAAAACAACATATATGATTTAGTGTACTTCTAGAGTTTTGAATTGAAGGAGTAATAAGTTCAAAATGTTGAGTGCTTCCACCCTGACCATACACAATAGATGGGAGGACGTAAAGAGATATATAATAGGATAAACTAGATTCTTCAAAATGTACCTGTAAGTCTATAAATTTTAAAAAGCAGCTTTATCTTCTGGTCTTGTTTTCAAAGAGCCTTAATTATATGAATAATTCACAAGTTGGTATCTGTGTAACCGACATCATAGGTGTGTTGCAAACCCAAGGATATGTTTCATGATATTATCCTGGAATTATCATGGAATTCATGTATCTGTGTAATTGAGTTTATGCCTGACAGATTCTTATTCAAGTAGTAAGTGACTTTTCTTAATCAAATGGTTTAAAACACCACGCCCATTCACATAGCACAAAGAACAATGATCCTATAGAGCAAACTGAGAGGTCAAGTACTCGGATCAGAAAAGTGAGGATTACACTGCCACAGAACTACAACCAACATTTTGCAGCCGATATGAGATAGAAGCAGAGACTTTCCTAGAAATATTTTGGCAAGGATACAATCTACTTTGCACTTTGAATAAATGTCAGTACAAATGAATATGGTCTAAGAAAGAAGAAATCTAAGACACATGTAAGACAATCCAGCTTGGACAACATTTATCAGAACCAGAAAAGTTAAGTGATCACTTCATTAGTGAGAAATACTGAACATTGGCATATGAACTCGATGTATATCTTCTTTTAGCTTAAATGTAGAGTCAGAATGGATTCATTAAAAAAAAAGACCAAATTATGTGCTATCTAAAGAGATTCACCTTAAGTATTAGAAAGAGTAGATTAAAAATAAGTAGATGGGAAAGATACACAATTAAAGCAATTAAGCATAAGAAACTTGGAGTGGTTATATTAATATAAAACAAAGCCAACTTCAAGACAATTATTATCGGAAATAAAAAAGACTTTTAATAATAATAAAAGGGTCCAGATTTTAGAAAGATACACTTAAAAATAGGAACATGACCAATGAAGATTTAGAAGATGTATTAGAACACTATAAAACACACCTCATACTATTTGATATTTATAAAACTATTTGAGATTTGGTACTCTAAAAATACTTCTAACATCTTCAGATTATACCTTCTTATTAACTGAATATGGTACTGGTATAAATTATATGTTTAGTCAGAAAACAAAGAGAAATGAATTTGAAATAACAGAAATCATATAGAGTATATTTTCTGACCACAATAAAATTAAACTTAAAAAATCAAGAACAGTCAGACTATTGATTTTCTATTGCTACTTAACAAACTATAACAAACTGAGCAGCTTAAAACTGCACACATTTATTATCTCGCAGTTTCTAGGATTCAGGACTTTGAGTCAGGGTCAATTGGGTTCTCTATTCCAGGCTCTCATGAGGCTGGGTTCTCTGCTCCAGGTTCTCACCAGGTTCTAGGTATTGACTGGGTCTGCTGGCTCAATAAAGACTCTACTGATTTGAGACCTTCCTCCATGCCATACGCTATTGGCTAGAACCCAGGCACAGGTCCTACTCACACTCAAGGCAACAGAGTCATAAAGGGCAGGAACATCAGGCACAGAGATAAGGAAGTAACCTTTGATCTTTTCATGCAGTAAGATATCTAAAAGTTTCTAAATATTTGGAAATTAAACAACACATTACTAATAATCCACATGTTAAAGAAGAAATCACTAAAGAAGTCAGATAATATTAAAATACATTAACTACAATAAAAGTACTACATATTTAAAATTCAAGAAGTACAACTAAAATAAGACTCAGAGGAAAATTTATAGGTTTACATATTCATTTTACAATA
Source organism: Rhinopithecus bieti (assembly GCF_001698545.2). Classification (NCBI taxonomy): domain Eukaryota; kingdom Metazoa; phylum Chordata; class Mammalia; order Primates; family Cercopithecidae; genus Rhinopithecus; species Rhinopithecus bieti. The sequence goes on along the minus strand of NW_016809129.1, from coordinate 6,421 downwards.
TAAGGTTTGAAAATGCATATTGACCTTAGAAGCTCAGGAAAGAAAAAAAGGACCAAAAAAGATGAAAACAGTAGAGATGAATAGAAAGCAATAAAATAGAAAAATGAACAATTGATAAAATGAACAAACTCAATGTCATTCTTTGAAAAGACTAATACAATTGATAAGTCCCTAACTAGACAGTTCAAGAAAAGAAGAACACAAAAACCAATACTAGGAATGAAGGAGGCACTATCCCTACATACCCTACATACTTTAAAAGGAGAATCAGGAAATATCATGAATAACATTGTGACAATGTATCCAAAAACTTACATGAAATGGAAAATTACTTAAAATGTACCTTATGAAAACTAACATAAAAGAAGTAGATACTCTGAAAAGTCTATATAGTCACTAAGGAAATTAGACAACATATTTACTAAATTATAATAAAATTTAGACCTAAAATTTTACTAGATATAAAAAAGTATTAGATATAACACTTTGTCTAATACAGATATAATTTTATAATTTTAAATCCTCCCTTAGTCCAAATCCCAGGTCCAGACGACTTCACTAGTGATTTCTATTCAACATTTAAGAAAGAGATAAAATTAACCTTATAAAAGTCTTTCAGAAAATAGAAAACACTTTCCAATTCATTTTATGAAGGCAGTTTAATGCAGCATGTATAAGCCTGAAAAAAGGAATTACAAGAAAATAACAGATGAATATTCTTCATTGCATAGATGTAAAAAGCTTTAACAAATAAAATATAGTGATACCAAGCTGGCATAATATATTATGACTATGTGTGGTTCTTCTCAGAAATGCATTGTTACTTTATTTGAAAAATAGATCAATGCAATTTAGCACACTAACAGAAATACAATTTTCCTAATGGATATAGGAAAAAAACTTTAATGAAATTCAACACCCATTCAAGACTTTAATCACACCCTGAGTAAACTTTAAATAAAAGAAAACTTACTAGGCAAATAAAGGTTCGCCGTGAAAAACCTATAACCAACATTACAATTAATTATGAAAGACTGACCATTTTCCCCTAAAATCAGGAACCAGACAGGATTTCAGTCTTATGTCTATTTGGCATTTTACTGGACATCTTAGCTATAGCAATATGACAAGAAAAAAAAGAAAAAAGAAAAAAGAAGGCATAAAGAAGGCTGAAAAAAAAATAGGTGTCTCTATTTGCAGATAGCATGTTTGTTTACACAGAAGATTTTAGGAAATGTACAAAGCAATAACTAAAAGTAATAAGTGAATTTCTAAGACTGCAAGATACAAAGTCAATATAGAAAATCATTTTATTTTATTTTATTCTTTATTTGTAGGTATATATTTATGGGTTACATGAAATGTTTTGATACAGGTATGCAATGAGTAATAATCACATCAGAGAAAATATGGCATTGATCATCTCAAGCATTTATCTTTTCTGTTAAAAAGAATCCAATTGTACCCATTTAGTTCTTTTTAAATGTACAACTAAATTATTATTGACTGTAGTCACCCTGTTGTGCTATCAAATACTAGGTCTTATTCATTCTTCCTAATTTTTGTCTCCATTAAACATCCCCATTGGCCCCTCCCAGCACCCCACTACCCTTCCAAGTCTCTGGTATCCATCTTTTTACTCTCTGTCCCCATGAGTACAATTGTTTTGATTTTTTGCTCCCACAAATAAGTGAAAATATGAGACGTCTGTCTTTCTGTGCCTGTCTTATTTCACTTAAACAATGACCTCAAGTTCCCTCCATGTGGATACAAATGATAGGATCTTATTCTTATTTTATGGCTAAATAGTACTCCATTGTGGTATATGTACCACAGTTTCTTTATCCATTCGTCTGTTTATGGACACTTAGGTTGCTTCAAAATCTTAGCTATTGTGAACAGTGTTGCAATAAACATGGGAGTGCAGATATCTATTCAATATACTGATTTCCTTTCTTTTGGGTATGTACCTAGGAGTGGGGTTGCTGAATTGTATGGTGGCTCAACTTTTTGTTTTTTAAGGAACCTCCAAACTGTTCTTCATAGTGGTTGTACTAATTTACGTTTTCACCAATAGTGTACAAGGATTTTCTTTTCTCCTCATTCTTGCCAGCGTTACTTATTGCCTGACTTTTGTATACAAGCCATTTTAACTGGAGTGAGATGATATTTCATTGTAGTTTTGATATACATTTCTCCAATGGTCAGTGATATTGAGTACCTTTTCATATACCTGTTTGCCATTTGTATGTCTTCTTTTGACAAATATCTATTCAGATATTTTGCCCATTTTTTATTGGATTGTTAGTTTTTGTTCCTGTAGAGTTGTTTGAGCTCCTTATATATTCTGTTCATTAATCCCTTGTCAGACAGGCAGTTTGCAAATATTTTCTCCCATTCTGTAGATTGTCTCTTCACTTTGTTGACTTCTCCCTTTGCTGTGCAGAAGCTTTTTAACTTGATGTGATCCCATTTCTTCATTCTTGCTTTGGTTGACTGTGCTTGAGGGGTATTGCTCAAGAAATCTTTGCCCAGTCCAATGTCCTGGAGAGTTTCCTAATATTTTCTTGTAGTAGTTTCATAGTTTGAGGTTTTAGATTTAAGTCTTTAATCTATTTTGATTTTGGTTTTGTACGTGGTGAGAGACAAGGGTCTAGTTTTGTTCTTCTGCATATGGATATCCAGTTTTTCCAGAACCATTCACTGAAGCGACTGTCCTTTCTCCAGTGTATGTTCTTAGCGCTTTTTCAAAAATAACTTCACGATAGATGTATGGATTTATCTCTGGATTCTATATTCTGTTCCATTTCTCTATGTGTCGGTTTTTATGCCAGTACGATGCCATTTTGATTACTACTTCTCTGTAGTATGAAATCAGGTAATGTGATTCCTCCATTTTTGTACTATTTGCTTAGGATAGCTTTGACTATTCTAGGTCTTTTGTGGCTGCCTATAAATTTTAGAAGTTTTTTTCTATTTCTGTGAAAAATGTCATTTGTATTTTGACAGGGATTGCATTAAATCTGTAGATTGCTTTGAGTAGTAAGGGCATTTTAACAGTGCCATTTGTATGTCTTCTTTTGACAAATGTCTATTCAGATCTTTTGCCCTTTTTTTGTTGGATTATTAGTTTTTTTCCTATAGAGTTATTTGCATCCTATAGAGTTGTTTTACTCAATATTTAATTGCATTTCACATAAAGGAAGAAACAACTGAAAAATGAAATATGAAATAAATTTCACATGCAATAAAAGAAGGAAAACAAAGAAAAATACTTGAAATAAAGTTAACAAAACATGAAAGACCTCTACACTGAAAACTACAAAACATTGCAAAGGGAAACAAAAGACCTAAATAAATGAAGAATGCATTGTGAAACTCAATAGTGTGAAGATGCCAATTATGTCCCAAATTGTTTTATAAATTCGATGCAATCCCCATAATGGTCCCATAATGTTTTTTTTTTTTTTTTTTTGGAGAAATTGTAAACCTGATTCTAAACTGTATATAGAAACCCAAAAGAACTAGAATAGCCAAAGCAAACTTCGGAGAAAAACAAAGAAAATGCTGTGTGACTTGTAATTTATGACTTCAAGAACTCCAAAGCAAGAGAAAACGTTAGTGGCATAAAAATTTATGAATACATCAAAGAAACAGTAAATAGAGCCAAAATAGATTAAACAGTCATTTGATTTAATTTTTTTTTTTTTACAGAAGTGCCAATGCAATCTTGTGAGAAACGGAAAGTCTATCCCACAAATGATGCTAGAACACATTGATAATCACTTGGAAAAAAAAAAGAAGAACTTTGACACCTACCTTACATCATACACACAATTAATTTAAAATGAATCATAGTCCTAAAAATAAAAATGGAAACCATAAAACATCTAAAAGCAAACAGGAGAATAGGAGGAAAACATATTTAGAGGCAAGACAAAGATGTCTTAAGACACAGAAAGCAGTAACTAAGGACTAGAAGAAATGATAAATTATACTATATCAAAGTTAAAAATCTTCTGCTCATTAAAAGACCCTATTAAATAAATGAATACGTATGCCACAGACTAGAAGGAAAACATTCTCAAAACATGTAACTGATGACTTACTAATATCTAGTATGTGCAAAATATTCCTACAACTCTATAATAAAAGTGCAACCCAATGAAACATGGGCAAAAGATATGAATAGCCACATCCCAAAGATAAAAAATGGCCAATAAACTCATCAAAAAGTGTTCAACATAATTAGCCATCAGATAAATGCAAATTAAAACCACAATGTGTTACCAGTAAACACCCACTAGCATGACTAAATTAGAAAGACCAAGATCACCAAATGATGAACATGTGGAACTGGAACTCCTACACCTTGTTAGTGAGTATAAAAAACGATACAACCATTTTGGGAAAAGATGTCAGTTTCTTAAAATATGAACATTTACCCACTTATCCTATGACCCACAGATTTCACTCTTAGGTATTTACCTAAGAGAAACAAATGCATATAGCCACAAAATGCTCGTTAAGAATGTTGATAGCAGCTTTTATTCTCATGATGGCTAAAACCTGGAAATAGTACAGATGTAGACATTAACAAGGGATTGAAAATAGTACAGTAATATTACTGTACTTGAAATAGTACAGTAATAGACATTAACAAGGGATTGAAACACTATGATATAGTTATACAATGAAATAAAGCAATTATAAGAACAAAATATTGATCTATGCTACATCACTGATGAGCATCAAAAAATCATGCTTAGAAAAAGAAGCCGTACTTAAAAGTCTACACTGTGTCATTCAATTTATATGAAGTTCTAGAACAGGCAAACCTAATCCATGGTGGGGGTAAAAATCAGAACAGGTATTGCCTCTGTAAAGGTGAAATTGAGTATAAGAAAATTTGCATGGATGATAGTTATGTCATGATAGGGTTATATAGGTACATGCATTTAGCAAATTAAGATCGCTGTGTTTCATGTATGTGAATTTTGTCTCACAAAAAGATATGCATGAAGCGTTCAGAGGTAAAGTATACTAATGTCTACAACTTACCTTAAAATGCATCAAAACTAAGATGGAGAGAGGTATGAATAGAAGGATGAAAAGATGTAGATATGTGATAAAACAAAGAGAACAAATGTAATTTGAAGAATTCAGGTGTTGGGTAAGTGGGAATTCACATGATTCTTTCAACTTTCTGTACATTTGGTGATTTTCATAACGAAATGTTGAGACAAAATTACTAGCTTTGTGGTCTTAAAATCAGAAACTTTCCTAGGTTCAAATTTTTCTCTGTTAAAATAACAAGAAATATTATACTTTATCTCCATGTCCTTCCACCAATATGATCAAATTGTGCTGTCTTGCACCTACATAACAATAATAGGCCTCTTCCGATTGCATTTCCTTCAAAACATTATTAATACCTAAATTCCTTTCTAGTAATAACATTTTTTATTACCATCTACTTTTCAAAAATGTATATTTAGCTTATTAAATTATCAATTTTATATATTTTTTGCAGCTACCGGTTGGAAATTTCTTTTTTTTTTTTTTTTTTTTTTTTTTGGCATTTTCAGACTTCTGCAATAGCGTCTGCCTCCCATTTTGTACAAAAGACCTTTCTATTAAGATAATTCAAAATTTGACAGCCTTTTAAATTAATATGTAACCCTCTGTACCTTTTTTATTAGATTGCCTTTAACAATCATATAATGTCACACAACATAGAATAATCAGTATTTTTCATGCATCCATTTTCAATTTTAGTGTACTCAGGATGAATGAATAAAATACTGTGTGTGTGTTTTCATTATTTCTTCTCCTAATTTCTATATCATTCGTCAACATCATTTTCATTATACAACAATCAAATAAAATCAGAAGCAGTAAGCATCATTCACACAAACACATAATTCAAACTACAATTTCAGGAGGTTCATAGCCCATCTAAGATCCTTGCTCCATATCTTTATCTCTTTAAGAAAGAAAGTATACTCCAAGGAATATAGCGACGGGTCAGAGTATTGAACATAACTAATATAGATGAGTTACATAATTTTGACCCAAGGCAAAAATAAAATTAGGAATATTTTAGATAGCCTTTGATTTCCAGAGAACAAGGAGGCAAGAGAGGCGAATAAAACAATTGTAGTCACAATGCAGGTGTGAAAGACTATGATTTAAAGGCAGCTGCTCCTCAGGATAGCATACTCTTCATTATGCTATGGCACATAGTCTGCTACATAGTAATTCTAGGAAAGTGTGGCATTCCCACAGCATCAGTGAAAGGCCTGAACCTTGGGAAAATGTCCTGGGACTCCAAGCCAGAGGTAGAAACACCTGGAACTAGAGGAGATGACTTGTTCACAGGGCAGCATGGTGCAGCAGCTCCTAACAAGAGCTCTGATTC
>NW_016809128.1:5937-7903 GCF_001698545.2 Rhinopithecus bieti | reverse complement strand
GTATGAATGTCAGTGGTTACATGGTTATGACTATATACATTTTTTTCACTGCTAGACAGTGTTACAGTTTTTTTTGTGTGTGCACTTCCTTTTCTACATTTTCTCTAGGTTTAGTTCTATGTACACACACATTGCCAATCTCTGAGGTTCATACACATATTTTCTTTCAGTATGTTGAAACATATCTGAATATGGTTGATATGTTTTAATATCTACATTTATTCATGTTATCCTGAAAGTGGACACCAGATTCCTGGATAAGAGGATGTATTAATTATCACTAATTTGCTGCAATAACTGCTCCAGATCTCATTTACCCAATTCTCTGATTTTCCAAAGAGAAGTGATAAGAACTAAGTCCATGCCATTCAGCACAAACTATGGTCTATGCTGTAGATAAGGAACCCAGAGATTTTGAATCTGACTTCTTACATACACACACTCTGTCTATTTTATCTTCTCAGAGAGGGACAGAAAGCTTTAAACTCTCAGATCTAAATAGTTTCTTTTGGGAATTGTCTCCAGGAAGAAAAGGAGCATCTCAGGCTTAAAACTGCTGGAAAGTTTCCACAGTCCCAGGCTCTATCTGCCTTCTGGAATATAGAAACACACCTTGAAAGAGGCAAAATAGTCAGAACCATGTTTTACACATCTTTTAAATACTGAGGCTTGTTCTTTGACCCAGTTCTCTGTGAAATTTGTTCAGGTAGCCCTAACTATGCAGACACATACTATATTTTCTGTGCAGTCTTCACTTGGGGATTTCAATGTTATCTTTTGAAAGATTATCCTGTTAATAACCACTGCATATCCACCCTATGCATGTTAAGCATGCTTCAAACTCTTTTCCAAATTCAATCTAGAATCCTGCATTATAGTATACCTGTTATGGCTTACACTTTTTTTTTTTTTTTTTTTTTTTTTAAGATGGAGTCTTGCTCTGTCACACATGCTGGAATGCAGTGGCATGATCTCAGCTCACTGCAACCTCCGCTTCCTGGGTTCAAGGGATTCTTCTGCCTCAGCCTCCTGTACAGCTGGAATTACAGACACATGCCACCACTCTTAGGTAATTTTTGTATTTTTAGTAGAGATGGCATTTCAACATGTTGGTCAGGCTGGCCTTGAAGTTCTGACCTCAAGTTATCCACCCATGTAGGACTCTCAAAGTGCTGGGACTACAGGCATGAGCCACCTTACCCAGCCATGATCTCATTTTGATGAAGCACTACTACCCACATTGCTTGCCAAAGAAACCATTCTCATTTTACATGTACAGACACATACATTTTCAGTATCTTTTATAATTATTTCTTTGATGATTCCTTTCTTCCAACCCATCTGTCTTCTGTTATTTTCTTTTTAATCCTAGCAAAGTTAGCATGGTGGTCTTGAGTTTCTATTTACATATATCTTTGCTCATTTCAAAGAGAAATAGATGTTGAATGACATCCCTGACTTGACAAGACATCAATCTGCAAATGTACTTACAAATTACATGTAATGTAGCATAGATATCTTCTCATTAATTTCTGCATAAAATTTATGTGAATTATATAGATATAGTTAATATTATCTCTACTTACAGATGTTTAGGTTTACTTTCCCTGTTTCTATTGTCTTCCTCCTTTGTTCAAATATTACTGATTATCTTTTAGTGGGCTTTTCCCAAACTCCTCGAGGTTGAGTTAAAATAAAATCTTTCAGCTGGGTGTGGTGGCTCATGTCTATAATCCCAGCATTTTCAGAGGCCAAGGCGGGTGTATCACGAGGTCAGGAGATCAAACAATCCTGGATAACATGATGAAACCCTGTCTCTACTAAAAAAAATAAAAATAAAAATAATTATAAAAAATTAGCTGGGCATGGTTGCGGGCACCTGTAGTCCCAGCTGCTTGGGAGACTGAGGTAGGAGAATGGAACCCAGGAAGTAGAGCTTCTAGTGAACTGAGATTATGTCACTGCA
>NW_016809128.1:0-2357 GCF_001698545.2 Rhinopithecus bieti | reverse complement strand
TATACCTTACCCTTGAATACAATTTTTTTTGTGCATTAACATTTTTACTTTTAAAATGCAAAATTTTAAGTTAAAATTCTAGTTACCAGAGGTCTATGGTGGGGGAGAAGTGGAGAAATGCTGATCAAATGGCACACAATTTTTAAGTTAGGCAGAATTAATAAGATCCAGAGGTCTATCGTACAACATGATAACTATAGTAAATAATAATAAATTATATGCTTAAAAATTGCTAAGAAAAAAGGTAATTCAACAACACATTTAAAAGATTGTTCATCTTGACCAAGTGGGATCTACCCAAGGGATGCAAGGATTCTTCAACATATGCAAATCAGCCAGTGAGATAAATCTTACCAACAAGATGAAAACCCCCCCAAATTATACAATCTTTTCAATTGATTCTGAAAATTATTTGCTGAACTTCATTGTCAGTTTATAACTAAGATCCTCAAAAAACTGGGTATAAAAGAAACATACCTCAACAAAATAAAATCCTTATATGACAGACTCACCATTAATATCACACTGCATAGGGAAAAACTGAAAGTGTTTTCTCCAAGAACTTAAACAAGATGAAATCAAAGACAAGACCAGCATGCCACTTTTATCACTGTCATTCAACATCATCCTGGTGTCTGTATCAAGTACAATCAGACAGTAGAAATAATGAAGCCTATCCAAATTATAAAGAAAGAAATCAAATTGTTTTCTTTGGAGATGATATAATCTTATGGTTGGAAAAAACTGAAGTCTACACCAAAAGACTATTACAACTTACAAGCAAATTCAGTAAAGTTGCAAGATACAAAATCAACAAACAATAATCCATAGCATTTCCACATGCCAACAGCAAAATTCTGAAAATGTGAAACCATGAATGTGATTCCATTTATGACAGCCACAAATAAAATAAAATACCTAGGAATAAACTTAATCAAAAAAGTAAACACCACTACAGTGAGAATTATGAAATACTGATGCAACATATTAAAGAACACACACAGACACACACACACACACACAAATGGAAAGGTATTTCATTTTCATGGATTAGAAGAATCCATGTTGTTAAAATATCCATATTACCCAAAGCAATCTACAAATTCAATGTAATCACTACTGATATACTAATGACACTCTTCACAACAATAGGACAAAAAAAGTCTTAAATGTCTATGAAACCACAAAGGACTCCTAATAGCCAAAGCTATCTGGAGCAAAAAGAACAGAACTAGAGAAGTCATATTACATGACTTGCAATTGTTCTGCAGAGCTATAGTAACCAAAAGAGCATGGTACTCACATAAAAAGAGACACCTAGACCAGTTGGGAACAGGCCTCCCAAAATCTGGCCTTACACTGACCTCAGTACTGTCCATAAACAAAATCTCTGCAGCACTGTGACATGTTCATGATGGTCATAATGCCCACACTGGAAGGTTGTGGGTTTACTGGAATGAGGGCAAGGAACACCTGACCTGCCCAGGGCAAAAAACTGCTTAAAGGCATTCTTAAACCAAAACAATACCATGAGAGATCTGTGCCTTAAGGGCATATTCTTGCTGAAGATAACTGGCCAGACCCACCCCTTCTTTTAAGCTCATTCATTTGTTTCCCATAAGGGAAATATTTAGTTAGTCAAATATCTATAAAAATAATGCTAATGATTACCTTCTATTAATAAATAAGTGAGTAAATCTCTGTTCAGGGCTCTCAGGTCTGAAGGCTGTGAGACCTCTGATTTCCCAGTTTATACCTCTGTATTTATGTGTGTGTGTCTTTAATTCCTCTATCACCACTGGGTTAGAGTCTCCCCAACTGTGCTGGTCTTGGCAAGTGGCATCCATTGTGGGGTCTTGCATCCATGTTGAAGTGTCACCGGAGTGATGGCTGGAATGGAAAACTAAGCTGGAGGACACCTGAGTACTCTTAAAGCAATCCCCATGGTGAGTAAGAAGGGGAGCTTGGAAGTGTCAAGGTAACAATGGGACAAGCATGGGGTCCGGTTCATTCCACCTTGCAACTTTTTCACACTGATGAGGAGGAGGAAGGAGAGTATACAGAGCAGGTTTATTTGCCAGCTAAAGCTAAAGCAGCAAAGGAGGGAGAGGGTCATCCCTACCCTCATGCACCCCTTCATTATTATTGTGAAGAAAAAGACTCTCCAGATCTTTATTTTGCAGAGGACACTGGGCAAAAAGTAGTTGCCCCGGTGACTAGAGCGACTGCACTTGTTTCTACTTAGGCAGGAATTCAGCAAGCTAGAAAAGAGGGTGATTTAGAGGCTTGTCAGTTCCCTGTTAGAATACACACCCCAGATCAACAGGGAAATATTATAACTACATCTGAGCCTTTTC
>NW_016809127.1:4794-7227 GCF_001698545.2 Rhinopithecus bieti | reverse complement strand
CTGAGGCTATTTCCCTTTACACCATCGGCATCAACATGCACCTGAATATCACTTGGTATCTGTTTCTCCAAAAGGATTTCCCCGACACTGTATGAGAAGAGAGGTATAACACTGTGACTGGAATGAACACGTCACAAAGCAGTTCCTCGGAAGTTTCTCTCCAGTTTCGGTCTGGACATATTTCCTTTTCACCATCAGCCTCAATGTGCTCCCGAATATCCCATCACATGCTAAAATACACAGGGCTGGAAAAGTGTTCAATGAAAAGAGAGGCTTATCTGAGTGAGAGGAATTAAGACGACACAGAGCACTTTCACAGAAAGCTTCCTTCTGGATTTTACCTCAGGATATTTCTTTTCCATATTCTAAGGTTCGTTCCCAAATGTCCTTCTCAGATTCCACAAAAACAGTGATTTCAAGCTGCTCAATTGAAAGAATTATTTATCTCTATGAGATGAATACACACATTGCAAAGCAGCTGCTCAGAACGTTTCTCTGCAGGTTTCATCGGAAGAGGTTTCCGTGCTCACCACAAGCCTCCGGGCCTCACTAAATATCCCTTCACAGATTCTTTAAAGACAGAGTTTCGAAACTGGGAAACATAGACTAAGCATTAACTCTGTGAAGTGAATAAACATATCAGAGAGCAGATTCTTGGAAAGCTTCTTCCTCGATTTATTTCAGTATATTTCACTATTCACCATAGTCCTCAATGCTTTCCCAAATATCACTTTTTCGGTTTCACAGGAACAGTGTTCAAACACTTTCTTGAGAGAAAAGAGGTATAACTCCCTGAGTGGAATGCATACATCACAAAGTAGTTTCTCAGAAAGCTTCTATCCAGTTTTCATCTGAAGATATCTCCTCTTACACCGTAGGCCTGAAAGTGCTCCCGAATATCCCTTCACGGATCTGTGCATGATGGAGTTTCCAAACTGCATAACATAATTAAAATTTTTACTATGCCAGACGAATAAATATATCTAACACAAAGCAGTTTCACAGAAATCTTCTTTTCAGTTTTTGTCTGAGGATATTTCCTTTTCACCACAATCATCACTATACTCCCAAATATCTCTTGGTAGCTTTTTCTCCAAAAGGGATTCCGGAATCCTTTAGAAGAAGAAAGGTATATTTCTTTTTTTTTGTTACTATACTTTAAGTTCTAGGGTACATGTGCACAATGTGCACATTTGTTACATATACATACCTGTGCCACGTTGTTGTGCTGCACCCATCAACTCATCAGCACCCATCAAATTGTCATTTATATCAGGTATAACTCCCAATGCAATCCCTCTCCACACACCCCTCCCCATGATAGGCCCCGATGTGTGATGTTCCCCTTCCCGAGTCAAAATGATCTCATTGTTCAGTTCCCATCTATGAGTGACAACATGTGGTGTTTGGTTTTCTGTTCTTGTGATAGTTTGCTAAGAATGATGGTTTCCAGCTGCATCCATGCCCCTATGAAGGATACAAATTAATCCTTTTTATGGCTGCATAGTATTCCGTGGTGTATATGTGCCACATTTTCCTAATCCAGTCTGTCACTGATGGACATTTGGGTTGATTCCAAGTCTTTGCTATTGTGAATAGTGCCACAATAAACATACGTGTGCATGTGTCTTTATAGCAGCATGATTTAGAACAAAGCCGGAGGCATCACGCTACCTGACGTCAAACTATACTACAAGGCTATAGTAACCAAAACAGCATGGTACTGGTAACAAAACAGAGATATAGACCAATGGAACAGAACAGAGTCCTCAGAAGTAATACCACACATCTACAGCCATCTGATCTTTGACAAACCACAGAGAAACAAGAAATGGGGAAAGGATTCCCTATTTAATAAGTGGTGCTGGGAAAATTGGCTAGCCATAAGTAGAAAGCTGAAAATGGATCCTTTCCTTACTCCTTATAGGAAAATTAATTCAAGATGGATTAGACACTTAAATGTTAGACCTAATACCATAAAAACCCTAGAAGAAAACCTAGGTAGTACCATTCAGGACATAGGCATGGGCAAGGACTTCATGTCTAAAACACCAGAAGAAAGGTATATTTCTGTGAGTGGAATGCACACGTCACAAAGCAGCTCCTCAGAAAGCTTCTCTGCAGTTTCTATATGAAGACTTTTTTTTCTCACCACAAGCCTGAAAGCCCTACAAAGTATCCCTTCCCAGACTAAGCAAAAACAGTGTTATAATACAGCTCAATGAAAAGAGAAGCTTAATTGTGTGAGCAGAATTCACGTGACACAGAGGAGGATCACAGAAAGCTTCCTTCTGGTTCTCTCTGAGGTTATTTCTTTTTCAGGATATTCTAAAGAGCGTTTCCAAATGTCCTTTCTCAGATTCCACAGAAACAGTGATTTCAAACTGCTCAATCCAAAGAATGATTTAACGCTATGAGATGAACACAAACATC
>NW_016809127.1:0-1062 GCF_001698545.2 Rhinopithecus bieti | reverse complement strand
GGGTATATTTCTGTGAGTGGAATGCACACGTCACAAAGCAGTTCCTCAGAAAGCTTCTCTCCAGTTTCTATTTAAAGACGTTTCCTTTCTCAACATAAGCCTCAAAGGATTCCAGAATAACCCTTTGCAGTCTAAACAAAACAGTATTATGGTACTGCTGTATGAAAAGAAAAGGTTAACTGTGTGAGCAGAATTCACGTGACACAGAGGAGTTTCACAGAAAACTTCCTTCTGGTTTACTCTGAGGTTACTTATTTTCATGATATTCTAAAGAGTGTTTTCAGAAGTCCTTTCTCAGATTCCACAGAAACAGTGATTTCAAACTGCTCAATCCAAAGAATCATAAAACGCTATGAGATGAATACAAACATCACAAAACAGTTGCACGGAAAATTCTCTCCAATTTTCGATGGAACACATTTTCTTGCTCCACACAGGATTCCAGTTGCCACTTACTATCCCTTCGTAGGAACCTCAAAGACCATCTTTCAAACTGAGGAATGTAGAGGAAGCTTTAACCCTGTGTAAAGAATGGACATGTCAGAGAGCAGCTTTTTTGAGTACTTCTTTCTGTTTTTTATTGGGCGACATTTGACTTTTGACGTAGTCTTCAATGTGCTCCGAATATCACTCTTTTGGTTTTACAGGAATAGAGTTCAAACTGTGCTTTATGAGAAGAAAGTTATAGCTGCCTGAGTGGAATGCACAAATCACCAAGCAGTTTCTCAGAAAACTTCTCTCCAGTTTTATCTGACTATATTTCCTATTTCACCGTAGGCCTGAATGTGATCCCAAATATCCCATCGCGGATACATCCACGAGGGAGTCTCCAAGCTTTGCAATGTAAAGAAAGCTTCAGGTATGTGAGATGATTAAACATAGCAAAAGCAGATTTACAGAAAGCTTCTTTCCAGTTTTATTCTGAAGATATTTCTATTTTCAGCATAGTCCTCAATGTGCTCTTGAAGGTCCCTTCGTGGATCCGTCCATGACAGTTTCCAAGCTGCATAATGCAAAGAAAGCTTTATCTATGTGAGATGATTACATATATCACAGAGTAGT
>NW_016809126.1:516245-544081 GCF_001698545.2 Rhinopithecus bieti | reverse complement strand
TGCTCAATAATTATTTTGAATTTAAAGTTTATCAAAGTTAAAGATAGCTTAAACATAAAATACAAGTCTTATTGTTATGGAATAATTAGCAGTATCCCTCTCCATTTCTTCTCCCTAGATAATATTAATTCTTTTAGCTTTTTCTTATAGTATTTACTTCCATATTTCTAAATAACATGCTTATCCCGTCATTCTTGGTATTTGTTTCATATATGACCTGTTAACCTCTTACTATATTCTCCACCTGTCTCCCTCACACTTCCCATTCTCCCAGCCTGCTAAAATTCTTATTAATTTTTGTTAGATCAATATTTAACACTTGCATTATTATGACTAAATATAATTTTTGCTGTCATCTAGTATACTATGAATATTTATTATTCCTTGTTCATATTTTTTTTTTGGGCTGTCATACAAATTACGATTTTTGTTTAGTTTTCTATGTAATTTATCACTAATTCTTTCTCTTCCAGATTGCAAACATCCTCTTAGTAACTCAAACTTAGTAGATTTCCTGTCAATTTTATCTTCTTCGGCCATTCCTTCTGTACTTGTCTTGACTGGTTGCTTTCTAGGCTTGCCGCACAGCTGAATTTTTCCTTTACTGTCACCCCGGGGGATTTCTGTTTGTGTTTTGCCTTTTCCTTGTTCCTCTGCATCCTTTGAGAATCTATCCTCTGGGCTGGGATGGGTTTCAGAGCACTTTAGCTAAGGTCTTTGATCAGTTATGCTCCGTAGCTGGAGGGCTGCAAAGTGCATTCTCATGGCCACTGCAGCTTTGTTGCCTCTCAGATTTCTTATCTTTGTTTTCTTGGTTTACTCCCTTGGTTTAGTAGATCTTATCGTCTAGTAGCTTAAGAACATCATGGCCCAAGATCCCGCTTCAGTAGTCCTCGAATATTTGGTTATTCCCTTTCCTCAGTGTATTCCCACTGAAATGACCATAGGTCCCTTCAGACGACTGAGGGAATCTTTGCAGTACATATTTCTTGGGGGAATTGCAGGGTCCTTCCTGGAGACCCGGCCATCTCATCACTTAACGGGTTTCA
This sequence comes from Rhinopithecus bieti, assembly GCF_001698545.2. Classification (NCBI taxonomy): domain Eukaryota; kingdom Metazoa; phylum Chordata; class Mammalia; order Primates; family Cercopithecidae; genus Rhinopithecus; species Rhinopithecus bieti. The sequence goes on along the minus strand of NW_016809126.1, from coordinate 543,032 downwards.
GTTTAAAAATAGGCTCAGGCCGGGTGCGATGGCTCATGCCTGTAATCCCAGCACTTTGGGAGGCTGAGGTGGGCGGATCACTTGAGGTCAGGAGTTTGATACCAGCCTGGCCAACATGGTGAAACCTTGTATCTATCAAAAATATAAAAAATTAGCCAGGTGTGGTGGCATGTGCCTGTAGTCCCAGCTACACAGGAGGCTGAGGCCAGAGAATCGCTTGAACCCGGGAGGTGGAGGCTGCAGTGAGCTGAGATCATGCCACTGCATTCCAGCCTGGGCAACAGAGAAAGACTCTGTCTTAAAAAAAAAAAAAAAAAAAGGCTTAGGTCTGGAAACGGAGCAAGATATTATAATTTTTGTTGGAACCACTGTCCTAAGCTACCTACTCCTCCCTTCTTTACTTGTTTTGACTATAGATGTTAAGTAGTACCCTTGTAGGATGCCAACTTGTTTGTACCCTAGAAACTCCAAATTGTATTCATCATTTCTACAACTGCCTGACAACCAAGCCCCCTCTGCTGCTTCTTTAACCTTGCTGGTTGTTAGGGTAACTGTGGCCCTCGGCTTCTGGCCGTTACTTAGTCTCTCTTACTCTGGGGGCTCATCATGCTCACTACAATTAAGGAGCCCAGCTCTTTAATAGAGGAGGCTTGATCTCCTCTCATATCTTCAGTCCTGGCCTACAGAGCAGAGCCACCACTGAAGTTCTTAGTGACATCAGTGCCTCTCTCTCACTACTCCTTGTTAAGAGCTAGCATTTACCGCAGGTGAGAAGACCCTACTGAGGCCTTTCCACCACAAGGCAGCCAGAAAACCCTCACAGTTAACCCCCTGTCTGCTGACAAGCAGATAACTAATGTTAAATCCCAGCCCAATACAGCTGGGGAAGTTCTAGGTCTGAAGGATCTGCAAGAAGGATCTGCAGGGACAGGCAGCAGCATCACTGAGACCTTGTTGGTTCCTGCAGTCTCCTAATGGTAGGAGAGATGGGCACAGATTTGGGAATCTGGTGACCCAGAATTCTTGGGGCTACCCACCCAGATGTTTCAGGGCTCTGGTCTTTTTGTGACAGATCTGCCTTGCCTGATAAATGCCTCTGCAGTTCCTTATTCTAGTCCTATGATTGCCCGGCAGCTGAGCTCTCTTCCACTGCAGGGTGATAAGGATCTCTTTGTAAGCAATACCACCACAAGTGCATCCTGGCTCTCATACTTAACCTTTAGTTGTTAACTGCTCTCGGTTTCTCATCACTCCGAAGGGTTTCAATTCAACTTAGTAATAACTAGTTACTGTCTTTGCAGGTGTTGTCCCCACTGCATCTTTGAAATGCCTGGATTCTTGCATTGGCAAGCCTGTTTTTCTCAGGGGATGTTTCCTCAGGTCATCACCTGTGAAATAGTGGCAATCGAGCCACTACCTTGAGCCAGGGACAATCTGTGACCCACTCTCCACTCAGCATGGGGTTTTCCTTGCCAGTCAGTGATTCCATCCCCAATCTCCACCTTACAGCCTGCTTTCTTGGACCGTTCCTGGTACCAACTATGTCAGTTCAGTTCCTCCGAAAAGCAGATATCAAGATGGAATTAGAGGTGTATGAGATTTATTGGGAAGGAACACCTGTGAAGGATAAAGGTCATGATGTTATGATGTGTGTCTGACACATGTGAAAAGAGCATGGGAAGGAAGAAGTAGCTCTGAAAAAGGTAGTCTTGCCCTGGGCTATTGAGGCACCCATAAGTAAAGACTGTCCACCAGAGAAGTCCCTCACTGGTTAAGAATTGTCTGTTTCTGGTACACCCACAATGTTCAGTCACGGGGAACACTCTGTGGGGAGAAAGACATTGATGTGAACACCATGGTAGATGCAGAAGGTACAGCAGGTAGGGGCTGTCAGCCAACAGTCTCTTTGGTGCAGGTTATCTCTTGAAAGGAAATCTGAGTGGTACGTGTTCATAGCTACCATAGCTATTGTTCCTTGATAGGTTTGCAATGCCTGCTTTGCTGTAAATCAGGTTTATTTGCAAGAGTTTTTATTGATTTTTATATGTATTTTGATTTTTAATACGTATTTTATTGATTTTTATATGCATCCTGTGCCAGTACCACATTATCTTAATTATAAGAGCTTTGCCGGGTGCCATGGCTCATGCCTGTAATCCCAACACTTTGGGAGGCTGAGGTTGATGGATCACTTGAGGCCAGGAGTTTGAGACCAGCCTGGCCAACATGAAAAAACGCTGTTTCTACTAAAAATACAAAAATTAGCCTGGCGTGATGTTGCATGCCTGTAATCCCAGCTACTTGGGTGGCTGAGGCAGAAAAATCACTTGAACCCACGAGGTGGAGGTTGCAGTGAGCCGAGATGGTGCCACTGCACTCCAGCCTGGGTGACAGAGCAAGACTGTCTCAAAAAAAAAAAAAAAAAAAAAAAAAGAGAAAACCAAAAAGTCTTGTTGTTTGATAGGGCAAGTACCTCCACGTTAGTCTTCGGACACAGGTGTATCTGGGCTATTCTTGTTCTTTCCTCTTTCACATAAATTTTTAGATCATTTTGTCAAGTTCCACAAACAGCCCTTTAGTGTGTTAGTTGGAATTGCATTGAATGTTTAATATCAATGGGAAGAACTGACATGATATTGAGTTTTCAAATCCAAGGATATGGTATATATATCCATTTATTTAAGGCTTTTAAAATGTCTTTTAATATTTTAATCTTTTTTCCAGAAAAGGCTTGCATATCTTTTAAAGATTCATAGCTGGCATTTTAAATTTTGTTATTTTGTAAACAGTATCTTTTAAAAGTTACAAAAAAATTTTGGTGGTTTCTTGCTGGTGTGCAGTTATGCCTTTCAAAATGGACCTACCTTGAGGCAAAGGGGCCAGGACTTTATGCCCCACATCAACCAGGCATTGGATAAGGGCGGCCCTCAGGGACTGGGCGTGGCCCCGTGTGAGGAGCCTCTTGGCCTGCGGGAAATGCCTGGAGAGTGACTCAGCTGAGAGCTGTCAGCCGCCGACATTCCTGTCAGCTGGAGAAAGACTCCTCAGGTCCTGACCGGGCTATCTCAGCAGCAGGCCCTCAGCAACCACTAAATGCCTTCTAACAGGTTAAAGAAATTCTCGTTTATTCAGTTTTAAAGTTAAATGTTCCTGCTTTGGTAAAAGAAGCAGAGTGGTCCAGCTGTATTGTATGACATTTGGATCTGGGGTTTAACTGTTTGTCTAACAGACTTCCAACTAATCCTGTTTCAGTCTTACCTTTACCCCCAGTTTTCAGAACTACCGGATGTCTTTCAAACCTGGGCCTTTCTGGTTTTGCAGGAAAGATTGGCTTGCTTTAGGCTTCTCCTATTGCCAGCATAGGTTTTAGCTTTCTTTGATTATCTAAATCAGTTACCACTTCATCACCTGCTTTCTAACTTTCCACGTTTTGGCGCTGTCTTCCCTTCTTTTCTCTTTGTCTTGTATTCCCTCCTTTTATTTTATTACTATTTACAACAGTTGAGACATCTAGGGTATCTCTCTCTCTCTTGTTTTTTTTTTTTTTTTTTTTGAGATGGAGTCTCACTCTGTCACCCAGGCTGGAGTGCAGTTGCGCGATCTCGGCTCACTGCAACCTCTGCCTCCCGGGTCCAAGCGAGTCTCCTGCCTCAGCCTCTCGAGTAGCTGGGATTACAGGTGCCCGCCACCACGCCTGGATAATTTTTTTGTATTTTCAGTAGAGACGGGGTTTCACCATATTGGCCAGGATGGTCTCAAACTCCTGATCTCAGGTGATCCGTCTACCTCAGCCTCCCCACGTGCTGAGATTACAGGCATGACCCACCGGGCCTGGCTGGTATCTCTTCCTGGCCGGTATCTCTCCTTTTTAATCCTTAATTGTGATTTAAGTAGGGCTTCAGGAAAGAGCAGAGGTATAATAAAAGTGTGCTTCCAATTGCTCTCTTGCCTGAAAGCCCTGCTTGATTTGGAAGATTTATGAAGTAAGGGCAAAGCAGGCTGAGTTTGACACATGCTGTTTCTAATGCCTGAAATTACATCCTCTTCCATCCTTGCTTGTCTAACCCATCTTTCACCCCTCACTTTATAGTCACATTTTCCAGAAAACCTGCCTTCACAGCCCAAGTCCTGGATTAGATGGCCCTTCTAGACAATCTCATTATAATCTGTATTCACTCCTTGTCACACTTTGCTGTAATTACCTGTTTAATGGTCTTTGAGATTTCATAGGCTAAATGTTTTTGATTAGTGGGATTCTATTTGATCTCTATTGGAGTCCCTAGTCTCAAGCATAGAGACGATTTAAGAGGTACTCAATAAAGTTGTATTGAGTGAATACGTATTACATAGCTTTGAACTGATTTCTGATCAATGCAGTCGCTTACAAAGTTCTCACTTTCTGCAAATTTTTTTTTTGTTCTTTCTTTGCTGAGCTGGAGAAACCAAAAAGGCAAAATACTAGTTTTATTTCCATGGACATTGGAAACTTTAACCAATGCCATTTAAAAAGTACTTGGATTTCATCTTTAATATGAAGAGTTAGATGGAGTGGATGATGTATAAATTTCTTTCTTTAAAATTATTTGAAATTCTTGGAAAGCTTTCTACTAAGGCATTGTAAAAAATCTCTAGAAGAAAGGCATTATGACAACTACTGCATATACAATAAAATATGAGGATAAAATATTAAAACAGAAGAGATTTTAATGGGTGTTTTAGGTGTTCATAAATATTGTTTAGGACATAATCCATTTTAGGAAATAAAAGCAACATTGGTAACTTTGGCAACCTTTTAATATAAATTAATATAAAATTGCATATCATATTTACCATTCTGTAGTGCAATACTCTTAGTGCTGTCATACTTTGCAGTCAAAAGTGCCACTGTGCCTGGCCTGGATGGCAGAAAGATTGCTTGAGCCCAGGAGTTTGAGACTAGCCTGGGCAACATGGCAAGACCCCATCTCTTAAAAAAAAAAAAAAAAAAGGGCCATCCAATGGAACAAAACTCAGACTGATGTAACCTTCCCAAGGGAAAGTTCTTGGAGAGTTTGTTTGACTGCTATTTATATATAGGAGATAACACAAAATTATACTTATTCATCTTCTGATTCTGAAGGTCCAGCAGGCCCTTTTAAGAATATTTGTAGATAAGGAATACCCTGGAAGATGCTTTTGTGACAAGCAAACTCATCCTCCAGTATAGAAAATCTATTACAGGGTCTGTAATTCAGCTACACAGGACATCTGGAAAGGCAGACTTTGAGGGGCATTCTTTCTCTTTCATGTGTACACTTTTAACAAAGGAGACAATTTCATTTGCTTTTAATTTTTTTGGACTTCTCTAAAGTTACACATACACAATGTAGATAGTGTGAAAATATAAAAAAAAATTAAGGAAAAGGAAAATCACCTGGAATCCTACTTCAGCGAAACCACTACTGATATTCGATTGCATTAATTTCCTGGCTTTTCTTTCTCGATGTGTTTATTTCCTCCCATGGTTGAGACCCTCTAAGTATAGCTCCAGGTCCCTCTATTTCCACTTAGCAACGAATCATTGCTATTTCTTTAATTCATTAAATCTTCTTTGAATATATAATTTTAATGGTTGTGTAGTAGTCATATAAATGTACCATAATTTAACAGTTTCCCTGTTTATCATCTTACAGAGTGTTTTCTTATTTGTCCTATTACAGTAATAAGCTGTAGTTCATAACTTTATTGTAAGTCTTGTTATGCCTGAGGAAATTCATTCTGTAACTCTGAAGAATGAAAGTAAACACAGGTTTTGTTGTAGAGACTTTTTTGAGATAATACATGTGAAATGTACATAAGTTATTAATAGAAAAGGTAATATATTTGGTAGGTATGATTAGTATTAGTGTATGGGGAATTTTATTTGTATTATTTATATTATCTGTATTGTTAAACTTAAGCAGCCTACTATTTCAGAAAAAGTTAAATCATATCTACTTTCAGAATAAATTAAATCATAAACCATAGTCTATGTGACATAGTTAATATATTAAACCAAGTGTTGTCAGAGACCACTGATTGTCAAACTGGATGGCAAGCTATTAGTGGGTGAAGATACATTATTCCTTGTAACCAACATTGTTTTAAAAATACAATACAATACAATATAAAAATATCAAAGGGCATCCCTTAGTTTTCTTATTCAAAAGAGTGAAAGCTACTGGCATTGACCGACAGAAAAGTTTATTGTTTTAAAACCACTAGAGGGCAGTCATTACATTAGTTTTAAAAAAGGCCAACTAACAGCTTAACACAAGTTGACCTAGTTTTACAACTGATTATGATAGACACAAAATTACATTTAAAAAGATTGTCGGGCTGTTAATGTACTGTTATTTGAGGATCTATTACATGGCACACATTGAGTTAGGGAGACATTGATGAATAAGCCATGTTCTAGAATGCAGTGAGAAGGTAAGTGTGATATTACAAGGCAGTTATGCATGTCGTTTGGGCTTATGTTTGCCTTTCCAGCCTCATATCCTGCCACTCCCCAACTTGCAACCTGAACTGCAATCATGCTGAGCTACTTGTAGTCACCTTGAACACACTCTTCTGTCTTCCTGGAATATTTTTTGTGTCCCTCTTCGCCTGGTGAACCGCCACTTATACTCTAAGCCCCAATATCCTGACTTTCCCAGACAGAAAAAAATATGTGCTTTCTCCACTTGACTCCTTCTGGGTCAAGTTCAGCCCTATTACAGTTGATTGCTTATGTCTCATTCCCCCAGGAAACTGAACCACTGGAGGGCAGGGAATATATCATTCATTTTTTTTTTTTTCTGTAGCTGGGGTATAATGCCTGGCACATAGACAGTGCTTAACATAAATATTTAGTCAATGAGCAAATAGAAGTGCTATAAAGAGATACTGTAATGAATTTCTTTGTTATGTAATCTCTCAATTGATCTTCTACCCTCTCATTTTGTATATGCCACTAACATAGCAGCTATTCAACTGCCAAAGCAAACCAACGACAGACTGTTTGACTTATTGATGGTGAGGGAGGGTTAGGCTTTACTGAATATGAAAGGGGAGGGGAATTCTGCAGGATGATGTAGGTTTCCCTAGTTATTTCCCCCATAATGACTTGCAAGATGATATTTACTTTAGGAATACAATAGCTAAGACTAACTTTTATTATTCCATCCCTTCCTTACTTTTGCAATATTTACTTGGCCAAGTACGTAAAGCAGTTTTGTTTGCCATTTGGCTAGCAGCTAATGATGCTGACACCTTTGGTATTAAGAAGACAGGGTGCCAGCCGGGCGCAGTGGCTCACACCTGTAATCCCAGCACTTAGGGAGGCCAAGGTGGACAGATCACCTGAGGGCAGGAGTTCGAGACCGGCCTGGCCAACATGGTGACACCCCATCTCTACTAAAAATACAAAATTAGTCAGGTGTGGCGGTGCATGCCTGTAATCCTAGCTACTATGGAGGCTGAGGCAGGAGAATTGCTTGAAACTGGGAGGTGGAGGTTGCAGTGAGCCAAGATCGCACCATTGCACTCCAGCCTGGGAGATAAGAGTGAAACTCCGTCTCAAAAAAAAAAAAAAAAAAAAAAAAAAAAAAAAGACAGGGTTCCTAGTACATTCCACTGGTAGTCTATAAAAGCTTAAAAGATTTGAAGTTTCAGTATGTCCTAAGTGCTCATATGGCAAATTAAACAATTCTCCACCCAATTGGTATATGCACTTGTTTATACAATTTTCGTTATATGTTCACCTTAGTCATGTTTGTAAAAAGTTGAAAAAATATTTTTAGCTAATTCTAAATCTTGTAAATAAGCCTATAGTCATAATTATCTGGAAAATTCTGCTCTGAAAAGAAACCTTGGCTGGGCGCAGTGGCTCACATCTATAATCCTAGCACTTTTGGAGGCCGAGGTGGGCAGATCACTTGAGGTCAGGAGTTTGAGACCAGCCTGGCCAACATAGTGAAACCCTGTCTCTACTAAAAATACAAAAATTAGCCAGACATGGTAGTGGGTGCCTGTAATTCCAGCTACTCGGAAGACTGAGGCAGAAGAATCACTTGAACTTGGGCAGTGGAAGTTGCAGTGAGCCAAGATGGTGCCTCGGCACTCCAGCCTGGATGACAGAGTGAGACTCTGTCTCAAAAAAGAAAGCTGGTTGTACATGATAGAGGTTAAGTCACTTGTAAGGACAGATAGACTTTGGTTTGATTCTTGGATATATATCTTTCCCCACCTTTGCAACCTTGGGCACATTACTTAACCTTGCAACACCTCAGTTCCCTTATTTGAATATGGACATAATAATAATACTTCTTTGGGTTCCTAGGGGGATTAGATGAAATCCTGCATATAAAGAGCTTTGCACAAGACTTGGCATATTGTAAGCTTTCCACAAACATTAGCTGTTGTTACAGGAAAAGGTCTTTATTGCAAGATAAAATCTTTTTTTTTCTTGGCATGTAGATATTTTTCCGTTTCAAATAAACAGCCCTTAACGGTTTTTTTTTTCTTCCATTGTGGCAATAAAAGGAGTATTTTTGTCATTTTGATAAGATATATACCATAAGCAAACGAGTGCTTGTGACTGTAAAAACCTTGGTGGTGAAGCCTCCCCTGTGGGATGCTGCGGGTCAGGGACAACTGGATGGGCCTCAAAAAGTCTCCCAGACTGTTTCCCCATTGATAGGGTTTGGATCTGTGTCCCCACCCAAATCTCGTGTTGAATTGTAATCCCCAGTGCTGGAGGTGGGGCCTGGTGGGAGGCGATTGGATCACGGAGGTGGTTTCTCATGGTTTACCACCACCCTCCCTTGGTGCTGTCTTCACGATAGTGAGTTATCATGACATCCGGTTGTTTAAAAGTGTGTGGCACCTTTGTCCTCTCTCTCCTGCTCCTACTACATAAGATGTATCTGCTTCCCCTTTGCCTTCTGCCATGATTGAAAGTTCCCTGAGGCCTCCGCAGAAGCCGAGCAGATGCCAGATCATGCTTCCTGTGCAGCCCGTGGAAACACGAGCCAATTAAACCTTTTTTCTTTATAAATTACCCAGTTTCAGGTATTTCCTTATAGCAGGGCGAGAACAAACGAATCCACCCATCCATCCACAGAGTTCATCATCTTTACAGCCACTGCAGAAGCAGTAGGAAATACTGCTGCACTAGCAAGCACCTTGAGGCTCTTTCACTACTTTGAGGAGATGGAAATTTCTTTTCTTCAGTGTCATTGATATTGGGCTTGGAATGGGGTTTTGAAACAGACTGTCTAAATTATTAACTCCTGTGGGCAAGAACATTACCCTGTATAATCTATATCAAGTAATATATATATATATATTTAATACATTTAAAACTATTCAATATATGTTTTAATGTTTTATATAATTATAGTGATATTTGCCCCAAACCCCAAATTGGGACACGTAGTATAACAAAAGATTTAAAACATTTTGAGAATTAAAAAAATTTTAACTTGTTATTTCGAAATAACTTTAGACTTACAGAAGAGTGGCCATAATGACACACAGAGTTTCTGTTACCCAGCTTTCTCTAATGTCAACATCCTGCATAACCAGGTACAGTTATCAAAACTAAGAAACTAATATTTGTACATAACACTATTAACAAGTGACAGACTTTATTAGAATTCTACCATTCTTTTTAAAATGAATATCCTTATTCTGTTTCAGGGTCCAATCAAAGATATTATGAAACATTTTGTGGTCATGTGCTTTTGTCTCCTCAGATCTGTAACAGTCTCCATCTTTCCTTCTCTTTCATGATGTTGACATGTTTGGAACGTCCCTCAGTTTGAGTTTGTGTGATGTTTCTGTCTTGATTAAGCTGAGTTCTGGGAAGAATACAGCAGAGGCGATGTAATCTTCTCAGTGCATCATATCACATTATATCAGGAGGTACAACATGATATTGACGTGTCTTTTTCTTAGTAATTTTAACCTTGATCATTTGGTTCAGGTGATATCAACTAGATTTCTGTACCGTAAAATTACTTTTTTTCCCCTCTTTGTATTTAATACATATTTTGTGGGAGATACTTTGAGGCTCCATAAATATCCTGTTTCTTCTTAAAGTTTTTTTTTTTTTTTTTTTTTTTGAGATGGAGTCTTGCTTTGTCACCCAGGCTGGAGTGCAGTGGCGCGATCTCGGCTCACTGCAAGCTCCGCCTCCCGGGTTCATGCCATTCTCCTGCCTCAGCCTCCCAAGTAGCTGGGACTACAGGCGCCCGCCACCACGCCCGGCTAATTTTCTGTATTTTTACTAGAGATGGGGTTTCACTGTGTTAGCCAGGATGGTCTTGATTTCCTGACCTCGTGATCCGCCCACCTCAGCCTCCCAAAGTGCTGGGATTACAGGCGTGAGCCACTGCACCTGGCCTCTTCTTAAAGTTTTTAACAAATGTTAGCAGTCATTTGTGGATCTTGCTTGCAACAATTAATTGTGGTTTTCTAATGGTGATTTTTATATTTCTCTAATTTCTTCTACATTTATTAATTGGAATTCTACTGTAGAGTCATTCCTTCTTCCTCATCTATTTATTCAATAATTTATTCATTATCAGTGTAGGCAGGTGTAATTTGTTTTATTCTTTTGGTTATAACAGAATATTATCATTATTTATTTTGTTGCTCAAATTGTTCCAGCTTTGGCATGGGGAGCTCTGTCAGGCTGGCTCCTGTGTCTTTTTGGAATGTCCCCATTTTATTCATGTAGTTATTTATTTATTTTGAGACAGAGCTTTGCTCTTGTTGCCCAGGCCAGAGCTCTGTCAGGTTGGCTCCTGTGTCTTTTTGGAATGTCCCCATTTTATTTATTTATTTATTTATTTAGAGACAGACCTTTACTCTTGTTGCCCAGGCTGGGGTACAATGGCACCATCTCGGCTCACTGGAACCTCTGCCTCCTGGGTTCAAGCGATTCTCTTGCCTCAGCCTCCCCGAGTAGCTGGGATATTAGGTGCCTGCCACCACGTCTGGCTAATTTTTTCTATTTTTAGTAGAGATGGGGTTTCTCCATGTTGGTCAGGCTGGTCTCAAACTCCTGACCTCAGGTGATCTGCCTGCCTCGGCCTCCCAAAGTGCTGGGATTACAGGCGTGAGCCACCTGTGCCCAACCCATTTTTATTTATATTTAATTTAGTACATCCTTACTCTGTATCTTGTATTTTGCCTGCCCTAGCCCTGGATTCAATCACTTCTCTAAAAGCCCTGAATCCTTTCATTAGAGAATGGTATTTAGAAACCAAGATCTGGGTGCGAAGTCTTCTGTGTGTCAGATCCCGTCAGCAAAGACATATATATGCATATGTACTAACCTATGTAGACACACATATCTATATTTCTGTATCCATGTATCTGTATCTATAGTTTTAAAAGCATGAATTTATGCTCATATGTTGTTTTTAAAATTTTAAAAATTGTTTAGAGACAGGGTCTCACTTTGTTGCCCAGGTTGGAGTGCTGTGGGGCAATCATGGCTCACTGTAGCCTCGAACTTCTGGCCTCAAGTGATCCTCCTGCCTCAGTCTCTCAAGTAGCTAGGACTACAGGTACATGCCACCATGCCTGGCTGTTTTATTTCAGTTCTTATAGAGACTGGGTCTTGCTGTGTTGCACAAGTTTGTTTCAAACTTTTGGCCTCAAGCAATCCTCCTTCCTCAGCCTCCCAAAATGTTGGGATCATAGGGATGAACCATCGTGCCTGGCCTCGGTACCTTATTTTGAGAGCCCCTAGCTAAACTGGGGTTCCAGTACCAGAGTCGCTAGCAACCCTACCCCAACAGGATATGAAGGGGAGATGGATGTGGGTGTTTACAGTGTGCCTTTCATGGGATACTTCTTTTACCTGGAGGATGGCCTAAGGCCTAGTTGCCTGACCTGACTGGGGGTCTCTCACATGGGAAACTTGTTTATACTGGCAGGTGCCCTTGTGGCTCTTGTCTGATCTGTTTCCACTTTGTGCCTGCCTGATCATCACTTTGGCACCAGGAGTTCAACCTTGTGCTCTCCCTGGTGTCCCCTGGTTCTTCAGATGGAAAGCACAAATTCAGTACATCACAACAGGAGTAAGTTCAATGATTTTCACTTACAGATCCTGGGCAAGGAGGGAATAATGAGTCAGGAGGGCAGTCCTCTGTCCCTGGGTCATATAAGGCAGAAAGGAAGAGCCAGAGAGAAAGTGTGTCTAGCAGCATGTCTAAAGGAATGGAGTATGGGCCACTTTAAGAAGCAAATGTCTAAATGGCCCATTTAAAGAGAGGCAGGAGAGCAGGGAGCCCAGTCTGCTAGGCAGGAGAGATCCATCTAAGTTCTTGTCGCTGGCCACCAGCTTGAGCCATCCAGGTGTAATGTAGAACTGGAAATTGTGCCAAAGATGACTGAGCCCTGCTTTTGGCATAAGAAAGTTAAACTTATATTCAAAATGGATGCTGAGCAACATAAAATTATAAGAATTCTCTATATATCTCCAACATCAATCCAGCACCACAAGTTTTATTCTAGTATTCCCCCTTTCTGGGAAAAGCAAAATAATAGAAACAAAATCCAGATGAGTGGTTGTTCAGGGCTGTATGAAGGCATTTTTGGCATGATAGGGCTGTTCCGCCTGGTACAGTAGTGGTGGGTATACAAGGCTATGCATGTCAACACCTACACAATTCTACAAAGAGTGAATTTACTGTATGCAAGTAAGAAAAACATCCAGGATGTTGGAAGAATCCAACGTGGGATATAGATTGTGACAAATGAATCTAACCGTATTAAAATGAGTAAACTTGGTAAACTATCACTCCTGTAATCTTAGCGACTCAGGAGGCTGAGATGGGAAAGTGGTTTGAGGCCAGTGGTTCCAGTCTAGTCTGGGCAACACAGTGAGATCCCATCTCTAAAAAGAAAAAAAAAAAAAAAAAAAAGCCAGGCATTGTGGTGCATACCTTTAGTCCCAGATACTAGGAGACTGAGGTGGGAGGATCTCTTGAGCCCAGGAGTTCGAGGCCACACTGAGCTATGACTGTGCCACTGCACCCCAGCCTGGGTGATAAAGTGAGACCCCCAACTCTTAAAAACAAAACAAAAACCCACCACAGTGAAGGTGGTAGAAAGGAAGGAACTGGCCTTAGTAACTTTGGAAAACTGTGTGTTGACTGAATAAGTAAGATTGGGCATGAAAAGAATGATAAAAATGCTGTACTTTGTTTCTCCTAAGTATGTGGATTAGCAATTCTGAAGCGAATTTTCATGTATATTAGAGTTAAATTAGTGCATGCATTGTGGCTCATGAGTGTCAGTTTTCTTAATGTCAAAGAAGATTCAAACATTTTGAGAATTTTATATTAAAATTTACAGAGATATAAAACTAAATCACATTTAGTTATACATTTAATTGATCATTTTATTGTAAAGGGTAAATTACATGAAATTGACAAAATTTAGTACATGTAATATCTATCAAAATACATACATGTAAGTGTGTGTATATTTATATATGTTTATAGTACAGTTTTCGCAAAAAGCTTCAACATTCATAAGAAACACAGACATAGTTATTCTGGTGCAACATGGATTTAAAATAAGGCCATGGTAATCCTCCCTGATGCCAATTTTCAAATGAAGACTGTAAATTTTTCTGACCAGTTATTAGACGCCCTGCCTCTCCCAAATGTGTTTAAACTTTTCTTTCGGTTATTTGATACCTTTTGCCCAAGAGACTACTATCTCTCTTTTTTTTTTTTTTTTTGAGACAGGGTCTCGCTCTATCATTCAGGCTGAAGTGCAGTGGCATGATGCCTGATCACTGCAACCTCTACCCCCCGGGCTCAAGCGATCCTCCCACCTCAGCCTCCCCAGTATCTTGGACCACAGGCACACATCACCAAGCCCAGCTTTTTTTTTTTTTTTTTTTTTGTATTTTTAGTAGAGATGGGGTCTTGCCATGTTACCCAGGCTGGTCTTGAATTCCTGAGCTCAAACGATCCACCTGCCTCAGCCTCCCAAAGTGCTGGGATTACAGGTGTGAGCCAGAATGCCCGGCCCGAGATTACGCTGTCTAATAAGTTTCATAAGTTTTTCCATTGAGGAAAGTGATGCTTTCTTTGATTTCCTCCAAATTTAATTCTCCACCTTTGAAAGGAGACTCTTATTTTCCTTAGAACTTGAAGATTCAGTGTGAAAGGGCATTTTTCTTTCTTATATTATTAAAAAAGTTATTTTTTAAAAAATAACATTTTTATTTATTATTTTATTTATTTATCTCTTGTGAGACGGAGTCTTGCTCTATTGCCAGGCTGGAGTGCAGTGGCGCAATCTCAGCTCACTGCAACCTCCGCCTCCAGGGTTCAAGTGATTCTCCTGCCTCAGCCTCCTGAGTAGCTGGGACTACAGGTGCACGCCACCACCCCCAGCTAATTTTTGTATTTTTAGTAGAGACAGGGTCTCACCATGTTGGCCAGGATGGTCTCCATCCTTTGACCTCGTGACCTGCCTGCCTTGGCCTCCCAAAGTGCTGGGATTACAGGTGTGAGCCACCATGCCCAGTTAACATTTTAATATTTTATATAGAGATGGGGTCTTGCTGCATTGCCCAGGCTGGCCTCAAACTCCTGGGCTCAAGCAATCCTGCCTCGACCTTCCAAAGTGCTGGAATTACAGGCATGAGCCACTGTGTCCAGCCAAAAAATTTTATTTTTATTACATTTCCACTTTTCACTTTTATAGCATGCAAAGTGCTATTCTCTTCCACTTTAATTCACAAGGGATCTTTACTCTTTGTCTTCCCACTTTTGTCACTTTCAATGAACCCACCCTGTATCTACTAATATTCTGGAGTAGCCATGGGCAGAATTGCATAAGAATTCTGGTCATATCACAGTTTCATAAAAGGACAATGTCATAATGTGCAAGTTCTAATAAAATGCAAATCTTATCTTGTTTCACCAGCTTACTATTTAGGCTTTTTTTTTTTTTTTTGGCCTATTCCGACTTTGGATTTTAACTATTTTAAACTATCTTTTGCCTGTAGAGGCATTCTTTGGTTCCTAAGAGGTGTTAAAGTGAGGGATTATTAACGGTGAAGCTAGTTTGGCATGCAGGATGCTGCTGTGTACATATATACTACTAGTGTACATGAATATAAACCCTTTTTTTTTTTTTTTTTTTTTAAAAAGTGAGTTTTCATCTGAGGTGCTTAGAATGATTCAGAAACAACTTGGCACACTCTTCTGGCCTGCTTACCCCCATTGAAATGTTATTTTATAAATTACATATTAATTCACATAATTTTTTCTTCATAGTATAAAAATTCTCAAGTATTTTCTAAAAGGGCACACAACTTTCTATTTAAAAGTCTAAGCACTAAATTTTCTGTTGCCTTCCTAAATCCTACTCTTATAATTAAAAATATAGGAAAGCACAAATGTTTCCTTCATTAGGTCAATTTTTTCACTAATTTTCTTCATTGAAAAAGTGAATTCATTTTCTGTTTTCCCTCATTTCATCCAATAGTTTCCATTTCTACCAACAAGGTGTGGCAGAAAGAGCATGGGTTTTGGAACCAGATAAACCTGAGTTTGAATCTTGATTCTCTCACTGTAGGTAGCTATGTGGCTTTGGGTAAGTTTAACTTCTTTAAGCCTCCAGTTTCTTATCTGTAAAATGGAGACAAAAATACCCATGGTTTGGGTGACTGGTCAGATTAAATAAAAAACATATGCACAAAATCTGGTACATGGTAGGCATTCAACATGTTAATGCATTTCTCACTGCATCAAGTGTTGCAAAACTAATTATGGGGAGGAACCAAAATTTAGTAGTGTTATTAATAAAAGACCACATAACATGTTTTCTTAAAACTCTTAATTTCTAATTTTGATTCATTACCTTTTTAAATTTTTTTTTAATTTTGAGACCGGGTCTCACACTGTCACCCAGGCTGGTGTGCAGTGGCGACACACAGCTCACCATAGCCTCAACCTCCCAGGTTCAAGTAATCCTCCTGGGCTTAAGTAATCCTCTTGCTTCAGGCCCCAAGGAGCTGGGACTACGGGTGCATGCCACCATGCCTGGTTAATTTTTATATTTTTTGTAGAGCCAGGGTTGCCCAGGCTGGTCATGAACTCCTGAGCTCAAGCCATCTGCCCACCTCGGCCTGCAAAGTACTGGGATTACAGGCATAAGCCAATGGCCCTGGCTTGATTCATGACATTTTAATGAAAAATTTCATGTTTTTTCTGTATGCCAAAGTGCCATGTATGAAATTTGGAAGAATCGATGTATAATTGTACAGCCATAGGAAGGCCTCCCTTCACCATACAAAAAGGTAACTTTTGCTCTATTGCTGCTACCAAGGGCCATTTTGTGGGATGTGGTAACTTTAGGAATATTTATTACACTGAAATGGGCAATTAAAAAATCAAAATATGCCATACTTTATAAACATCTTATCAGTAAGTTAGAGGTTTAATAAAGAGGTTTAATAAACAGAAATTTTATTTAACATATATTTCAACATGGAATCTATAAATTACAAGGGAGCACTGTGAATTCTGTGGAAAAATGTTTGCTCTACTCACAAGCTTCATCCCTGTGGCATGTATTCAGAGCTAGGTTATGTCCTGCTTTTTGTTCAGGCAGGCATAATGTCTTTCATGGTATTCTCAGAACTTTGTTAAACTTCACTGCTTTGTTAAATGTCACTGCTCTGTTAAACTTCACTGCTCACAAAATCTGAGTTAGGACAAATGTTCACAGGGGTTGTTGCTCACATGTTTTCCTATGGCTGGTTTTGACAAAACGGTATGCATCTAGTCCTAGAGAAGTACATGAAAGGTATTCTTAGACGGATTCTGCTGGAATTTATCTCTTGTCTCTGCAGCTGCTGGTTCTATCTTCTCTCTTCTCCTGGAAATCAGAAAGAAGAAACAAGCATGCAAACACATGCTGAAACAGTGCAGCCACAAACTAGGCTAGTATGTCAAATAGTGGCATATTCAATAGATCCTGACATCATTCTCCCAGGTAATGATTTTAAGGTTGGAGAGGACTTTACAGATTATTTACCTCAACCCTTATGTTATTTGCATCAGTACCTTTCTCCTCTAAAAGATAAAATTCCCATTTTGAAAATGTCCAATTTTACAATTTCATTAAAAATTCAGGGTTCAGGCTGGGCGCAGTGGCTCACGCCTGTAATCCCAGCACTTTGGGAGGCTGAGGTGGGCAGATCACAAAGTCAGGAGTTCAAGACCAGCCTGGCCAATATGGTAAAACCCTGTCTCTACTGAAAATACAAAAATTAGCTGGGCGTGGTGGCATGTGCCTATAATCCCAGCTGCTCGGGAGGCTGAGGCAGAAGAATCACTTGAACCTGGGAAGCGGAGGTTGCAGTGAGCCCAGATCGCTCCACTGTACTCCAGCCTGGGTGACAGAGCAAGATTCTGTCTCAAAATAATAATAATAATAATAATAAAATAAAAAAAAATTCAGGGTTCAAAGTGAAATTATAAATTCTAATTTATTTGCACCTGCATTTAAAGCTCTTTATTTAAAATTTTCTCCTAGATAAATTCTGTTACCAGTAAATCTCTATAGTGTTGTATAGCAGAAACGGGAGTTCTTGTGAAAACAATGTCCAATGGAACTAATGATGAAAGGGCCTGGAACCCACATCGTTAGGCCCGTCAGAAGGAAACCTATGGGAATGTTAGCCCCTGTGTCCCTCTCCAGTTGTCTCTCTCCCTCTTTGTAATGAATCTGTTTCATTTAGTCCCGGGAAGTTATTTTCTCCTTGTCAGTCTCTGAAATAATATTCATTTGGCTAACTCTGAAGCTTTTCTCAGAATTCAGAATGTTGTTCATCTCCTATATGTTCATATACCTGTGAAGTTAGCGCTTTTTACACTGATTTATAAGAGACTGCTTATTTTTATGTTTCCTCTATCAGACTGTACCCATCAGGAAAACAAAGCCATTATAAGAATTATAGGACTAAGGTATTTATTACAGGAATTACATTTTGCCAAATACAGGAGCTGGGAAAATGAGGGTCTGGAAAAGGAAAACTGAAGGATCAGAGTATATGGGACAAAGCACAAAAATGTAGCCTGCTCTACAGTGGCGTGCCAGTCAGGATCAGAGAAAGGATGACTAAGCAGGCTGTTTGAAACACTGGTGTGGGAAACACATTGAAGCTTGCAGGGAAATCGGATAATCCAAGCATGCCCAAGCTGCTGAAGTGGAACTATGAAGGGGGAGCTTGCTGGGGAAATCTATGGAAACTGCTGAATGTGGAATGACTCTGCTTTTCTGAAGCTACTGTCTTCAGAAAAGAAGACAGGTGGTGGGCCCGGGGCTGCTGTTGGCCAGCAGGGCCTGTAGTCATGAAGATGCTACAGAGAAGAGAGGAGTGAGTTGCTGGGCACCTTTGTATTTGTCCATCACTGACTAACCATAATCAAGATCTTCCAACAATAATGGCTTCTGGTCACTTTTGCCTTCTTTTGTGGCCAAAATTTCTAACCTAGAAATGTGAATCCTAGCCTTAGCAAAGTTGGCTATTTTGTGCTCATGATGTATTCTTAGAATGTAGCAAAGTTTCTGGCACATAGACAGCACTTAATATTTAATAAACGAAAGAAGAAATGGAGGACCATTTATACACTGCAAATGAGAAGCAAAGCAAAATTTGTCACTGAGACATGAAAGTGTTTCATAAATCTCTTTCTTGACTATAACAGTTAATTCAACATTTATGTAGTACTGCTGTTTTATTGATAGATTGGTGACTAAGAGAAGTCCAGCAAAAGAAGAATTTGTCACTGTATGTCCAGTACTGTCAATGGGAGAGGGTACTTGGATTGACTCCTTCACTGGCTTTCCTCATCAGTGCAGGCTACACTTTGATCCCCTTCCCCAAGAACTCCCAGATGGACAAAGGACAGGGGAACAAGAAGGGTAGGTGACTTTCTTGTTTGTCATCACTGTTTCTAGACCAGTGTTTCTCATCCTTCGCTTCCCATTCAGATTCTTCAGAGAGCTTAGAAATATCTAAATGCTGAAGCTGCTCTCAGGTACGACCCAGGCATCAATATTTTTTAAAGTTCTCCATGTGATTCCAATGTGTATCCATGTTTATGTTTCTATGTGAAGTTAGTGCTTCGCATAGAACTAACTTGTGTTTCAAAGTTAGCTAGCAGCATTGGTATTATCTACTCACATCCCAGACCTACTACATTAGAAAATGTATTTACCAAGATCTGTAGGTGGTACAAAGTACACTAAAGTTTAAAAAGTACTGTTTCAGACCATTTTTACCAGAATCCAGTGCCAAGGCAAAAAATAAAAAAAAGATTCAGTAACGTCTAGTTTTAACACTGCATGTTCTCACTCATAAGTGGGAGTTGAACAATGAGAACACATGGACGCAGGGAGGGGAACATTACACACCAGGGCCTATCGGGGGTGGGGAGCTAGGGGAGGGAGAGCATTAGGGGAAATACCTAATGTAGATGACGGATTTATGGGTGCAGCAACCCACCATGGCACGTGTTGACCTATGTAACAAACCTGCACGTTCTGTACATGTATCCCAGAACTTAAAGTATAATTAAAAAAATAAAACAACTCTCAAGACACAGAAGAGATATGGATCCTTAATGATGTACACTTCTTAGCAGTTTTTCAATTAGGATACACATCTAAAATTATTTGAAGATTGGTACACTAATACCTGTTTCTGCTCCCGGGACTGATGAAAATACTCTGAATATAAAAATGTTCATATTCTGTAGACAGCCCAGAAATAATGTTGCACTCCTATAACCATCTGATCTTCAACAAAGTTGACGAAAACAAGCAATGGGGAAAGGATTCCCCATTCAATTAATGGTGCTGAGATAAGTGGCTAGCCATGTGCAGAAGACTGAAGCTGGACCCCTTCCTTATGCCATATACAAAAATCAACTCAAGATGGATTAAAGACTTAAATAATGCCTAAAACTATAAGAACCCTGGAAGATAACCTAGGAAACACCATCCTAGACATAGGCTCTAGTAAAGATTTCATGATGAAGACACCAAAAGCAATCGCAAGAAAAGCAAACATTGACAAATGGAACCTAACTAGACTAAAGAGCTTCTGCACAGCAAAATAAACCATCAATAGAGTAAACAGACAGCCTACAGAATGGGAGACAATATTTGCAAACTACACATCTGACAAAGTTCTAACATCCGGAATCTTTTTAAAAAATCTTTTTGAGATAGAGTTTTGCTCTTGTCGCCCAGGCTGGAGTGCAATGGCGCAATCTCGGCTCACTGCAACCTCCACCTCCCAGATTCAAGCGATTCTCCTGCCTCAGCCTCCTGAGTATTTGAGACTACAGGTGCACACCACCACGCCTGGCTAATTTTTTGTATTTTTAGTAGAGACAGGGTTTCACCAGGCTGGTCTCAATCTACTGACCTCAGGTGATCTGCCAGCCTCAGCCTCCCAAAGTGCTGGGATTACAGATGTGAGCCACCGTGCCTGGCCTAATATTGAGAATCTATAAGGAACCTAAAACAAATTAACAAGCAAAAAACAACCCCATTAAAAAGTGGGCAAAGAACATGAACAGACATTTTTCAAAGGAAGACATACATGTCAACAAACATATGAAAAAAACTCAACATCACTAATCATTTAAAAAATGCAAATCAAAACCACAATGAGATAACATCTCACACCAGTGAGAATAGCTATTATTAAAAAGTAAAAAATAGCAGATACTGGTGAGGCTGCGGAGAAAAGGGAATTCTTATACACTGCTGGTGGGAATGCAAATTACTTCAGTCATCGTGGAAAGCAGTGTGGCGACTTCTTAAAGAACTTAAAACAGAAGTACCATTCAACCCAGCAGTCCCATTATTGGGTATACACCCTGAAGGAATGCAAATCATTCTATCTTAAAGACATGCAGGGGTATGTTCATTGCAGCACTATTCACAAAGACATGGAATCAACCTAAATGCCCATCAATCGTAGACTGAATAGAGAAAATGTGGTATATGTAAACCATAGAATACTATGCAGCCATAAAAAAGACCAAGATCATGTCCTTTGCAGCAACATGGATAGAGCTGGAGGCCATAATCCTAAGTAAACTAATACAGGAACAGAAAACCAAATACCACACCTTCTCACTTATAAGTGGGAGCTAAACATTGAGTACACATGAACACAAAGACGGGAACAACAGACACTGGGGCCCAATTGAGGCCATGGAGGATGGGAGGAAGGAGAGGATTGAAAAACTACCTATCAGGTACTCTGCTTATTACCTGGGTGGTGAAATAATCTGTAAATCAAACCCCTGCGATACACAATTTACCTATTTAACAAACCTGCACATGTACCCCTGAGCCTAAATGTTAAAAAAAAATCATATTCTGACCTTTCACATTTTTTTAAATGAGAGGATATTGGCATAATTCTAACAAACAGTCTTATAATAAAAACCTGATTGAGGAGAAAACCTCTATAAACCAATCCCAAGAAATATTAATATTATTTCAGGGTTCTTACTTGTATTGATATGTACATAAAATCAGAAGTTTCCTAGAAAAAGAAAAAAAGAACTTCTTCAAATACTTACCAGAAGTGGTATTATTTGTAAAGTATTTTGATGGATGGGTTTTGCAAATGGATTCTTGTATATCTGAAATAATTATACCACAATACCAAAATAATTCAGTTACATATACAGAAATAGAAGAATGACTAAAGAATCAATTATTAAATTCTGATGTATCAAAATATTCAAAATTGAGTAAGAAACTTTTTTCTATCACCCCCCAGAAATAGTCTTTATACTTACATTAGGTCCAAAAATGGAAGTAATTTGATTACTAACAATTACATAAAGCTTATGCTGATAAAAGAGAATTCCTAGTACTTTTACTATTATATGACAATCTTCATTCAAATGTTATTTTTTTCTTTCTTTTTTTTTAATCAAAATATTAATTTCATCCTTGGAGCTTCTCAGAAAAAAAGAGATGTTTATTTAGTTATTGAGGCATAAAAAATTGAGTAACTTGGTTCCCTTTTCAATTTTTAGATTTTGTCTATATAATAGCAAGCATCTGAGCAAAAGAAAATAATTCATGCAGACTCTTTTACAGGAAGCATTTAAATATGTGGAAGTATCAAATAAAATTTAAAATTCTCCAATTATTGACTTAAACTTTTTTCTTTATCTGCATAATTTGACATCTTAAACTCATAGCCTTAGTTCATGATTGTAGCTCCCTGCTTTTATTAACATTATTTTAAATTTAGTTTTAATTTAAAAATACAGAGTATATAAAACATATATGCATATTTCAATGAATAGTTATAAAGTTAATGTCTGTGTAGCCACCTAGATTAAGACATTGAACATTATCACTGCCTTGGAAGCTTCCTGTCACTTCCTGCCTACACAATGCCCTATGGATTTCATTTCCTTCCCTCACCCAAAGAGGGAACCAACCCACTATACTGGTTTGATTCTTTGTGATTTTAGCACATATTAATTGCAAGCATGCAAAATAATATTGTTTAGTTTTATCTGTTTTTAGACTTCATATAAATAGAATTGTACTGTCTTTATTCTCCTGTGATTTACCTTTTGCCCCAAATTATAAATTTTAGATTCATCAATGATGATGTGTGTAGCTGTAGTTTGTTTATTTTCTTTTTGTTTTTTCTCTTGCTCTTTCAGTTTGGAAAATTTTTTATTGACTTATATTCAAGTTCACTGATTCGTCAGTGGTGTCTTGAGTCTAATGATGAACACATATAAAACATTTTCCATTTCTGTTACTTTTCTTTCTCACACATCTGTCTCTTGTAGTTTTCATCTCTCTGCTGAAATTCTCCATCTGTTCATGCACATTGTCTGTCTCTCTCGTGTTATTCATCTTTCCCACTATAACCTTTAGCATATTAGTCATAGTTATTTAAGTGACCTGATAGTTCCAACATCTTGGTCATCTTTGCATCTTACTCATTGCTTGCTTTGTCCTTTGATAGTGTTTTTTTTCTCTTGTTCTTTTGGTATGTCTCATAATTTTTGACTGAATGCTGGATATCATTTTTGGAATGCTAGGAACCGAGGCAGATAGTATTTGTGTCTTGAAATGAGTATATCCATTTCTGCCACTTCTGCTAGGTCACTGGAGGGTATGTGTGTGTGTAGGTGTATGTAGTGTGTATGTGTAGATGTTTAAAACCTTAGTAGGGAATTTGAGCTTTTTTTTTTGAGACAGGGTCTCCCTATGTTGTCCAAGCTATTTGGGCTTTTTTTTTTTTGAGACAGGGTCTCCCTCTGTTACCCAAGCTGGAGTGCAGTGCTGTGATCACGGCTCATTGCAGTCTTGACCACCTTGGGCTCAGGTTATCCTCCCACTTCAGCCTCTGGAGTAGCTGGGACCACAGGCATGTGCCACCATACCTAATTTTTTTTGAATTTTTTGTAGATACAGGGTTTCACCATGTGGCCCAGCTGGTCTCAAACTCCTGGGCTCAAGCGATCTGCCTGCCTCAGCCTCCCTGAGTGAGTTTGGGTTTTGTTGTTGCTGCAGCCAACTACAGCACATTACTAACATTACTAACTTCAAATTCCATTAGTGTTACTCTGTACTTATGCAGGCGTCTTGGAGAGTCCCCCTCCCCCTTGAAATGTTCCTGTTCTGCCCTCATGTTTTGGTCTTCCTACATGTGTGTACAGTAGAAGGGATCTCTCTCTATGCCCTTGCCTGTCTCCCAGTAGTAGATTGATTTGTTACTTGGTACTTGCTGGTCTGGTGGTGGGGAAGTAGGGTAATTTTTCTGTTGCCCTGGTCCAGGCTCAGTCTTAAAGCAGACCCTGTGTACCCCCCACTTTCTCCTGCTCCTCCTTCCCATGACAGTTAACTTTGCCTTGTATCTTTGGCAGGTTTTGTGCAAGAGAATTTTAGACCCCTTCTCTAACAGTAGGATACCTCTAATGGTTTTGGCCCAGGAATGTTTCTTGCTCCTCTCCCAGGGGTAGAGGCTTTTTTCCTTTACTTTTTCCCTATCCCCACTAAGTCTTCACCTGTGCCTTGAGAGCAATCAAGAAGGTATGCTGCCTCTGTCCCAGATGGCCTTTATTCTGCAGGGGGAAACGTTCTGTATGGGGGGCGCTTCATGCGTTTCCTACAGCAGTGGCTGCTGCCCATTGTCAGATCTGCACTACTGAGGAAGGGTTTCTCTTGTCTCCTGTTCTGCCTCCTATTTTCCTCATGAACAGTCAGTGTAGATCCATGGAGAAGAATCTGAGTAGGGTGAAGTTCCCTTTTGCCTCTGGCTCCCAGAGGTTCTACATCCTCACAGTAGTCCACATTCATCTTTTAGCAATCTGTTGAAGATTTAAACAGAATTTCTAAGATCAGCTTATATGGAACCCGACATTTCCCTCTCTCATATTCTCCCATGGGTGAGAAAATGTTCACGACCTGTCTCTCTTTAGATGTTTCTGTGTTTTCTTGGATGCTAGGCTACTTGGTTGTGATGTGACCTCAGCTCTCTAATTGGCTCAAGAAAAGTTATACTTTTGCCATTTATCTTTTATTATTCTTAGAATGGGATGGATACATTCTGGCCTTCTACATTTTAGGAGGAAATATAATATGTGTGTGGTTCTGAACCATAGGTGATTTTTGCCACCCAGGGGATATTTGGTAAAGTCTGGGAGCACTTGTCATCATAGGGAGGTGCTATGGCATCTAGTGGGTAGAGGCCAGGGATGCTGCTAAACATGTTACAATGCGCTAGACAGTCTCCCACAATAAAGCATTATCCAGTTCAAAATGTCAACGGTGCTGAGGTAGAGAAAACCTGATAGATACATAAAGTACATTATTGTTCAGATCGAAATATTTAGAAATTCCTATTATATTTTTTTCCTTCAGAATCATGATTTATTTAGAAACTTGTTTCTTAATAGTTATCTTTTAGTTAGTAGATTTTAGGTAAACTGCATTGTGGTTAGAGGATGTGGGCTGTGTGACTCCAATCCTTTGAAACGTGTTAAGGCTTGTTTCATGGTCTTACATATGATTCATTTTATAAATGTTGTATGTTTACTTACAAAGAACATATCCCTTTGATCAGGTTTGTTAATCATATTTAATTTTTATATATCTATTTGATTTTTTAAATCTATTTGTTCTATCAATTACTGACAATGGTATGTTAAAATCACCCACCATGGTTAAAAATATTTTATATATTTTGAGGCTGTGTTCTTAAGTGCATATAAAATCTTATGTATTTCTTCTGAAGTAAGACTTTGCTCATCATAAAGTGATTTTTTTTTTTTTTTTTTTTTTTGAGACGGAGTCTTGCCCTGTTGCCCACCTGGAGTGCAGTGGTGCGATCTTGGCTCACTGCAACCTCCACCTCCCAGATTCAAGCGATTCTCCTGCCTCAGCCTCCTGAGTAGCTGGGACTACAGGCACGCACCACCACACTCAGATAATTTTTGTATTTTTAGTAGAAATGGGGTTTCACCATGTTGGCCAGGATGGTCTCGATCTCTTGACCTTGTGATCTGCCTGCTTCGGCCTCCCAAAATGCTGGGATTACAGGAGTGAGCCACTGTGCCTGGCCCAAAGTGATACTTTTTATGTCTAATAATGCTTTCTATTTAAAAGTGAATCAAAACCAGCTTTCCTTTGGTTAAAACTTGCTTGGCATACCTTTTCCATCTTTTTTTGCTTTCAGTTTTTTAATATCCTTATGTTTTAAATGTATTGTTTATAAACAGAATACAGTTTCAATGTAAAGTTCCATTTAACAACCTCCTTTAACTGTAGCAGTTACTACAGTTACAGTTATTGTAAATATACTCCTACATACAATCTTACAGTATTTCTTCTATGTTTATTTTTCTCTCCTTTGTTGCTTTATTTCTGATTGATTTGTTAGCTTTTAGGTGCCACTTTTCCTTCTCTACCAGTTTGGAAGTTGTATATTACATTTCTAGTTCTTTAGTTGTGACTCTAGTAATTATCACAGGCATACTTCAGTTATCAATACCTAACTTTAATCTAGGACTTTACCCAATTCCCTAACAATGTAAACATGCTACTATACTTTAACTCCATTTATGCCCTCTGAACTTATGTCCTATTATTGATAGGTATTTTAATTCCAACCTTTTTCTCTCTGAAACATATACTACTTTATTATATTTATTGTTTTATGCAATGTTTGTTGAAATTTACTCTCTCAGACTGTCCATCTGAGGTTAACTACACTTTCTGCCTGGTGAAGTGCAGTGAGAATTTTCTTTAGCAAGTCTGCTGTTAACAAAGTCTCTTGGTTTGTCTGAACATATTTTTAATTCACCCCTCTTCTTGAGAGACATTTTCATGTTAAGAAGGTATTAAATGGCTGGGTGTGGTGGCTCACGCCTGTAATCCCAGCACTTTGGGAGGCCGAGGAAGAGTGGATCATGAGGTCAGGAGATCGAGACCATCCTGGCTAACACGGTGAAACCCCATCTCTACTAAAAAAATGCAAAAAATTAGCCAGGCGTGGAGGCGGGAGCCTGTAGTCCCAGCTACTTGGGAGGGTGAGGCAGGAGAATGGCATGAACCTGGGAGGCAGAGCTTGCAGTGAGCTGAGATCGAACCATTGCATTCCAGCCTGGGCGACAGAGCGAGACTCCGTCTCAAAAAAAAAAAAAAAAAAAAAAAAAAAGGTTTAAAATT
>NW_016809126.1:513349-515461 GCF_001698545.2 Rhinopithecus bieti | reverse complement strand
GTGTGTGCATGTGTGGTGCTGCCTCCTCTGTGAGTGCATGTGTGGTGCTGCCTCCTCTGTGAGTGCATGTGTGGTGCTGCCTCCTGTGTGTGTGCATGTGTCGTGCTGCCTCCTCTGTGAGTGCATGTGTCGTGCTGCCTCCTCTGTGAATGCATGTGTGGTGCTGCCTCCTCTGTGTGTGCATGTGTGGTGCTGCCTCCTCTGTGTATGCGTGTGTGGTGCAGAGCTCGTTGGGTGGCCCAGCTTTATGATGAAAAGATCTTCTATGAGACTACTCATCTTGAGTAGGCCTGTTCCCTTTTTTCTATGAGGCCATGGAAAGCAAAGTTCAATTTCACTCCATGAGTTAAATATCCTCAGGCCAAGAGCTAGCTGCAGCATTCTTCTTATTTTTTGAGTTCTTATCTATACTTAGTTCTTGGTCTTAAGCATTTCTTACATTCTTACTAGATCATCACTATATTGCAGGTTTAAAAAATACTTAATCAAGGATTTATGGTTGTTTTGATGGATGGTCAGTATACATACGTAGCCTGTCCATTGCTGAAACAGAAGTCTATTCATATATTCCAAAAAGACAGATAAGTCTGCCAAATAAGTTGACATCATCATAAATGATATGGCATACTTGAAATAGTATTCAAATAAGTTCTGAATGGTTATACACTCAATTAAGTAGTTGGTCATATGGATACATTTTGTATTTTTCCTTTCAATTTTTAAATTAAAGTTTAAATTAAAATTATCTAAGTGAAAAATGCAGTATTTCTTATAAGAGGTGTTCTTCCATACTTACAATGTAGTCTTTCATTGAGATCATTAAGGGACTCTAGGATCTTCTGTTCTTCAGCTGATAGTGTGCAGATGTTGAATTGTTGAGTTTTATTTAAAGGAAGATTTGATTTCTGTATCTGTTTGCTATTCAAGACAGTCAGAATCTCATCCTCCGGCACTGATGCTTTCACTAAGTTTTCAGCCATCAAAAACTCAGAAGTACTATCTGAAACTATAGAAACTTACATCAATTATTCTTTGATCCCCTTTTGAGATCAGTCCTCATACATACTTATACATACTTAACTGGCTGGATGTATTCATATTACAAACAGAAACATAGTAAATATCTGCTACTTTGATTTCATCTATCAGGATTCTCTATCTAGCATTTTCCCATCCTTCATTTTTAAAAAAAGAATATTGAAAATGAAGGCAGTGAGTTAATAAAATTCCCAGAGTATTACTTAACTAAAGAAAAAAATATTTAATGTAGATAGTTTTTGTAATATGTTTATTATTCATTGGTTGTACAAAAAAGATGAAAGAGACCGTTTTTATAATAGTAGTTATAATGAATTATAAAAAAGTAAGACACAAAAAAGCTTAAGGAAACATTAGAAACTTTGATGATCAGCTGAACAGAACTGACAGCCTAGAAACAGACCCAATTAGATATAAGAACATGTGATCAAAGAAGCATCAAAGACTTGACAGAAGGGAAAGATGATTTTACAAATTAGTTGTTGCTTATAAAAGAATCAATTTGGTCAAGCCTGTAATCCCAGCACTTTGGGAGGCCGAGACGGGCGGATCACGAGGTCAGGAGATCGAGACCATCCTGGCTAACATGGTGAAACCCCGTCTCTACTAAAAAAATACAAAAAATTAGCCGGGCGAGATGGCGGGCGCCTGTAGTCCCAGCTACTCGGGAGGCTGAGGCAAGAGAATGGCGTAAACCCAGGAGGCGGAGCTTGCAGTGAGCTGAGATCCGGCCACTGCACTCCAGCCTGGGCGACAGAGCGAGACTCCGTGTCAAAAAAAAAAAAAAAAAGAATCAATTTGGGCTGGGTGCACTGGCTCATGCCTCTAATCCCAGCACCTTGGAAGGCTGAGGCAGGTAGTTCACTTGAGGTCAGGAGTTCGAGAGCAGCCTGGCCAATGTGGTGAAACCTTGTCTCTACTAAAAATACAAAAATTAGCCAGGTGTTATTGTGGACGCTTATAATCCCAGCTACTTGGAAGGCTGAGGCAGGAGAAGCACTTGAACCTGGGAGGTGGAGGTTGCAGTGAGCTGAGATTACGCTACTGTGCTCCAGCCTGGGTGACAGATTCTGT
>NW_016809126.1:511022-512522 GCF_001698545.2 Rhinopithecus bieti | reverse complement strand
AAAAAAAAAAAAAAAAAAAAAAAAAGACTAAAACATGTTTATTTAAAGCCAGTCTTCCCTAATAGACTTTAAATTTCTGAAGAGCAATACTTTTGTATATTTTGTTCATTATTATAAATGTTAAGTATTACTTATCCAAAAATGCTTGGGACTAGATGTGTTTCAGGTTTTGGATTTTTTAAGAATTTTGGATATTTGCATATACATGAGATATGTTGGTGATGAGACCTAGGTTTAAACATGAAACTCGGCTGGGTGTGGTGGCTCATGCCTGTAATCCCGGCACTTTGGGAGGCCGAAGTGGGTGGATCACCTGAGGTCAGGAGTTCAAGACCAGCCTGCCCAACATGGTGAAGCCTCGTCTCAACTAAAAATACAAAAATTACCCAGGTATGGTGGCATATGCCTATCATCCCAGCTACTTGGGAGGCTGATGCAGGAGAATTGCTTGAACTTGAGAGGCGGAGGTTGCAATGAGCTGAGATTGTACCACTGCACTCTAGCCTAGGTGACAAAGTGAGACACCGTTTCAAAAAAAAAAAAAAAGAAAAAAAATGAAACTTATTTATGTTTCATATATACCTTATACACATACCTGAAGGTAATTTTATATAATGTTTTCAATAATTTGGTCCATGAAACGAAGTTGGTATACATTGAACCATCAGAAAGCAAAGATATCACTGTATCAGCAACCTATGTGGATGATCTGTGGTTGTTTGGCATCACTGTTATTCCTGACTCCGAATTTATATCTACTGAAAAGCAATAATGTTCTTACACCTATTCACACATAAGTACTTAACAGTAAAAAATATGATGTATCCTTTACATCATGAGAAAATAATGTGTTCAGGGCAACTAAGCACCACAGTAACATCACCAGAATTCCTGTGTCAGCTGTTCAGCAACAGCAACAAGGAACAATGGCAGGCTTTCAATCTTAGGTATTATGTTACATTTTGATCAAATGGCTACTGTACACTATATTTTATTTTTTTAGGTGAGAAGAAACATCAGAAGCACAAGGAAGTGGGTCCTCTAGCGATGAGGAAATATTCTGCTAGATGACCTTAAAAACTGTTTCTTCCAGAGTCTTTTGCCTCATTTACAATGTTTTTCTTTTGTATTATAAGCCTCTCTTTGATTTTATAAACCGGCATAATTTCTTGTTGTTATGAGTGCATACTGCTCTAGTCGTTCAATAAACCCATCACACATTTTCATCATATTGTCAATTGGCACCTTTTTTTTTTTTTTTTTGCAGTGTTAACAATGTCATTATCATCACTATTATCACAGTCATCTTAATTCAGAGCTCTTTTGGCTATTTCACCATTGGTCAATGAAAACACCTGGAGTCTTATTATAGATGTTAATAACCTCTTTGATATCCAGTTCTTCCAGCTTACTGATAGACTCTGAAGGTATATTTTTTGCTTATGTAACAATGTCAGACATCATTTTTTAAAATTTATTTTTATTTTTTTATTTTTTTAT
>NW_016809126.1:454590-507700 GCF_001698545.2 Rhinopithecus bieti | reverse complement strand
TAGCAATGACGGAGGCTCCGGGCCGTGGGACCCCCCCGGACAGGAGTGGGTATAATCTCCTGGTGTGCCCGTTTGCTTAAAGCACAGTATTGGGGTGGGAATTACCCGATCTTCCAGGTGTTGTGTGTCTCAGTTCGCCTGGCTAGGAAAAGGGATTCCCTTCCCCTTGCGCTTCCCAGGCGAGGCAATGCCTCGCCCTGCTTCAGCTCTCGCTGGTCGGGCTGCAGCAGCTGACCAGCACCGGTCGTCCGGCACTCCCCAGTGAGATGACCCCAGCACCTCAGTTGAAAATGCAGAAACCACCGGTCCTCTGTGTCGCTCACGCCGGGAGTTGGAGACTGGAGCTGTTCCCATTCGGCCATCTTGCTCCGCCCAAAAAGTCAGACATCATTTTTTTCTCACTTGACATACAGAATCCTTCAGTCACTACCTTGTTCATCATCATTCATCTGAATATAGTTGCAGACCAGAGGTTGTGCCAGGAATGCACAATTGTGTCTTCAGTCCCTGTGTTTCAAGTGTTTGCAACAGCATGTGTGGCATCCTTCATGCTAAACTTGTTTTGAAAACCTTCTACATCCATACCTCTGTTCACTGTTGCTGGTATGCTGTTCAAGAAAGTGTTTATATATATTTACTCTTCATCTATCTAAGGATACTCTGGTCACATGGCTGAATTAATGAAATAATATTTGGGGGAAAACACATGGCATAAACATTATTTTTAATGAGAATTTCAGCTGGAGGATGAACAGAACAGTTGTCAAAGAATAACAAAATCTTGCAGTCATCATTCGATCCAGCTTCCCTGATATAAAATGTTTGTGAAACCAATCAGAAAAGATGTCCCTGGTGATCCATGTCCTTTTGTTAGCATATTAATGGACTGGTAAGAAATTCACTCCTTGAAAACAGTGAGGACACAAGATTTTGCCTATCATTGCAAGTTTACACTTAGGTGTGACTGAGTCATAAGCACAACCCAGCAGTTATTCTGTTATTCTTAATTCTTATAGGGGCTGTCTCATCAGCTATAGTCAATGTCTTTCTTGAGTAACAACACCAAGACAGTGATATTTCATCAGCAACATATACTTGTTCTGGTGTCAGATTTTCATCAGTGATGACCTTGGCAAACTCTTCAATTAATTTCTCTGCTGCTTTGTAGAGAAAATTGTGCTGCTTGATCACCACAAATATTTAAAAATAATGCTGTGTCTTAAATGCTGTGTCTATAACCAGCCTGTTGAATATTCATAGTTCTCTTCAATTTTCAGTTCATCATGATAGATCTTTGCTTGTTTCATGATCAGCATACCATTAAGTGGCACATGTTCACTGCCACACTGAGGGATCTACTCTTTGACTTCATGGTTGAAATCCTATGCAGTGTTTTTATATTTTGCATTAACTTCTGTTCATCTCTTCCAAAACAGAACTTCAACAGTTTATCCTTCTGTTTCTTCACGTCATATATTGTGGTCTTTCCAACACCATCCTTTTCTATATGACATTTTACACTTATTTTGCTGGTCTAGTTTCTCCAACAGTTTGACTTTCTGTGCTACTGATAAACAGAAATGTTTCCTCTTTTTCTTATCACTGCTACCCACATGGGTATCTTCAGGTCTTTTTGATATTTTCAACAATATCTTTACACCACAAAGCAGAGAAAAAGCAAAAAAAAAAAAATATATATATATATAGTGAGTAATGCATGTAGGTCTTGGCCCCATGTGCGGCCTCGTGGGGAATCTGCCATTGGTACATGTACCATTTTATTACTCCTTGTGAGGATGCTTACATGGGGTAATCCGGGTGTGCATGGAACAGATATAGCGCAGCTGAAGAGGGTTGAGAGGATCTTTTTTCCCCTTGGGGATGCTAAATAAACTGTATGGTATGAGCCTGTGTTTTAGCTGTGACCCATCACATGAAGTCAGGTGTAAAATTTTCCATTTGTGGTGTAATATCAGGGGTCAAAAAACTTTGGACTTTGGAGCATTTTTGATTTGGAAATATTTGGATTAGGGATATTCAACATGTACATCTAATACCTACTTACAAGCAGAAGATTAGCTCTCAATAATCATTTATTGAATGAACAAATAAAAATTAAAACGTGAAAATACCATATAAGTAGAATAACACGCAAATAGTAAAGTAGTGAAAACATCTTCAACTAATATAAGAGTTAGAATCCTTGATAGCTAAAGAATTTGCAGACATTAGTAAGAAAATTTCAAACTCTACTATCTAAGCTAAGAAAAAAGAGTACAAAGAGACAGTTCACCAAAAAATACACAGAAAAGCAATTAAGCATAATATTAATGAAAGGTATAGAAATCAAAACTAACATAATACTATTTTTTTTGTCTATAGCAAATATGAAAAGATTCTACCTCAAGTTGACATACAACACTGGACATATACTACTAGAACAATTTTGAATAATATTTTTCTGGAAAATACTTTAGTAATATATATGAAAAGCCATATCAGTGCTTATTTCTTTTGATCCAGTATTCATTTAATACACAGAGTTTAATTCAATAAATATTTACTGGGTGGCATTTACATGTCAGTTACTGTAATTTTAATTCTGGAAATCTAACCTACAGAAGTAAGTAAAAATCAGAAAATAACTTGATGTAGAAAGATGTTCAATACATTATTATTTAGAATAAAGAAACACTGACAATGACCTAGATGTGCAGGGGTGAGGAGAGTTCAGGTTCTAAATGGTGGTTTAACAATTACATAGTACGTTAGCATCTGAGAATAGGCATACAAGAAAAAAAAAATCACTGGGAACAAAGATCAGAGGAAAATGTTTAAACTAAAACGTACCTTCTTCAACATAAGAAGTACCCCTTGTAGTTTGTTTTGGCTCACTTGAACTTAGCTGGACGCTTTGTCCACAATTCTACAAAAACAGAATATTGAATTAAAACATATTTCCATATTTAAAATTCATATGTACATGAACTTTTAAAAAACATTTAATTGCTATATATATTTTCAGCTACAATTGTTCACGTAACTTGTATATTACATTTTTTAGAGCTGAATTCAAGAATTATTATAATAAAGAAATTCTATGGTAACAGAATATTATGAATAATGTTTTATGTCCACTAAAAAATTTTCAGGTTATGATATTGTCTTGGATATTTGGAAGAGGTAAAGTGAGTAGGAAGGTAATCAAAAGTGCTAATTAGGCCAGCACAGTGGCTCATGCTTGTAATGCCAACACTTAGGGAGGCCGAGGCGGGCGGATCACAAGGTCAGGGGATCGAGACCATCCTGGCTAACACGGTGAAGCCCTGTCTCTATTAAAAATACAAAAAATTAGCCAGGAGTAGTGGCACACACTTGTGGTCCTGGCTACTTGGGAGGCTGAGGCAGGAGAATCACTTGAACCCAGGAGGTGGAGGTTGCAGTGATCTGAGATTGCACCACTGCACTCCAGTCTGGGTGACAGATCAAGACTCTGTCTCACAAATAAAAGAAGTGCTAATTAAAGAAAAGGTAAGAAATTACCTTAAAGTTTATAACCTAGTTGGTTTATCATTGTAAGGGTGAATCACAACTATTAGCCAAAAGCATCTGACTACAGCTAATGACTACAGCCAAGGATAGGTAATTATCTTATACGACAAAACTTAAAACACAAATAGCTGCCCCAATGCTGCACAGAACCTTGAAAATGGAAGTCTCAGAACACTGGCAAAAAGTGTACGCATCCAACACTTTCTGAGAGATGTCAACTTCCCTTCCCTGAATATGGTCTACCTCCTTCTTTATTACCATTCTGTTTCACTTTAAGAAATAATTGTTTTCTGTCAGATAAAACTGCCTGGCTATGACTATACGTAACTTTTGTTCCATCTGATCTGATGAGAAACTGCAGATTTCTGCAACAGCTCTCCTTCAGTGGATCTCACAGTCTTGTTTGATCTCCATTATAGACTTGAGATACCTTGGACTGAAACCCTGGTGCAAACCTTTTCTACCTTTTCTACCTTTCACTTATCTCTTTGAGATTTTCTCTATATAGATGTCATGGGCTGGAGAAAATCCAGTATGATAACATGCATTTCCTAATACAAGGTGACAAGGGACACTGCTGTAGTAACTGAACCCTTGCTTAGGCTCTGGAATAAAAAACAAAAACAAAAACAAGTCAAAATAATAAGGATGAAAAAATTTGATTCAGGAACACTGACCTATTCTTAGGCTAACAAGTGTTTGGAAGGTGTGTAAGTGGATGGGTGAAGATCTGTATGTGAAAGTGGAAGGGAGGCTTCTGAAAAGGACAAAAATGGGCTCTAAACATATTAAGAATGCCAAAGAGCAAGAGACAGAAGAATAGAATAAGACCTAGTAAAATAAAAATGAATTTACAGAGGGCACTAATAACAGGCATTTAAAATTTTGTTAGTTCGTTTTCTTGGTTATAATTACATATTACTTTTAAATTTATAATATATTAATGAAAATAAGGAAAAAATAAGGGTAAAGATGTTTTTGCATTGTGCATTTTGAGATGTTGGATGGGAACACGGCAGTTGAAATGGAAGGACTTATTAGGCATTATTGTATTTGTAATCAGGAGGTTATATCTGTAATTAACCATTATACTATTAAGCAATAAAAATATATGGGTAATGGGATTAACTTTGTTTACATAAATATACAACTAAATGACTTGTTTTGCTGATAAGATTACATCATTGTTGATTATTCTCCACATAATAATCTTATCCATAAAAAATCAGTACTTCCTATAATATACAAATCATAGCATCTTCAACCGGTAACTTGGAATATAAATTCTTCATAAGGCATTTTATTAAAATATTCCAGTTTTATTTTAAAAGTCAGAGTGACATTTAAAGTGGAAACTCCCAAGTGAAATGCTATTTACTTACCTATCTAGACTTTTAATATTCTAAAGTCAATCCCTGGATCAAGTTAGACCTCTAGAAAATGCCATATTTGACTTCATTTACTTAGCTCTTACAGAATTACCTCCATTTATTTTAATTTTCTTTCATTTTTTTTGAGAGACAGGGTCTTGCTCTGTCACCTGGGCTGGAGTACACTGGCACAATTATAGCTTACTGCAGCCTCAAACTCCTGGGCTCATGCATCCTCCCACCTCAGCCTCCCAGGTAGCTGGGACTACAGGCATGCACCGCGTGCCTGGCTAATTTTTTTATTATTATTTTTGTGGAGATGAGGTCTTGCTATGTTACCCATGCTGGTCTTGAACTCCTGAGCTCAAGTAATCCTCCTGCCTTGGCCTCCCAAACTGCTGGGACTACAGGCATGAGCCACCATGCCTGGCCATTATTTAAAAATTGTTATTATGCTGTTTACTTTTATTGAAGATCTCTATCTCTAACAGTCATATTAAACTATTCATTTGTTGTGGAACTGTTATTAGGAGCATATTCATTATGTATTTCAAAGTTCCCTATGAAAGGTCCTCAGTGGGAAATGTTTTTAAAATTGTATCCCAAACAACATCATCATCATCAATATCCCTTGAGAAGTATATAACTCATCTAATTTTCCTTTTTGCCATGTCTTCCAGGAAGCTTAGACACAAATAGGATATTCAGTCGCATGAAACTATAGTTGTCTTTATGATTAGCATGCTTGTATTTTTCTTTTTGAGATGGAGTCTTGCTCTTGTTGCCCAGGCTGCAGTGCAATGGTGTGATCTCAGCTCACTGTAACCTCCGCCTGCTAGGTTCAAGCAACTATCCTGCCTCAGCCTCCCAGTAGCTGGGATTACAGGCACCTGCCATGACCCCTGGCTAATTTTTCATATTTCTAGTAGAGACAGGGTTTCACCATGTTGGTCAGGCTGGTCTTGAACTCCTGACCTCAGGTGATCCACCCACCTTGGCCTCCCAAAGTGCTGGGATTACAGGTGTGAGCCACCGTGCCTGGCCTAGCATACTTGTTTCTTCTATCCAGGTCTCTAATTTACTTTTCTTCCTTTTTTAAGTGTATATTTAAATAGCTTTGTTGAATTTTGTTGTGAATGACCTCGTTTTTTCCAGCATTGACTATCAATAATAACAAATAAAATAATAATAATGATTTAGAGGTGGTTTAAAACTTTCATTGGTAACTGATTATACAGGCTAACTAGAATACAGCAAGTAGGTATAGTGGAATAATTTCCTAGCATAAAGATTCACTGCTTCACAAATGGCTTTGGCTATAATTATATTTATGTTATGGCATACAGTTTACAGCAAGAGCATAGTTCTTTAAGAACCTGTGTTTTCCAAGCAATTTTTTAATATTGAATAGAGATTTTGATTAATATTGTACTTACATTAATTTGCTCACTGTCCTTCTGTCCTACAGATCCAGGGTTTTGTCTTTTCTGCTCTAAAATATTTCTTCGCTTAGTTTCAACAATTCGTTTTCTTCTCATAACAGTAGACCCTTGAACAAATGCCAGCACAATGTCAAAAATTATGTAAGTTGAGTAGCCAATATATATCCACTGCAAATTTTCAAGTTACTTTCAAACATCAAGAAAACTCTGTAAGTTTAATTTATTCAGTTGGCATAGTTTATTGAGCTCCTCTTATATGTTCTATACAGGGCACAGTTAAAATGTTGAATTCAACAAAATCCTTGCTTCTGAGGGGTTTACTGGAAAACCACCCTTGGGTACTATGCTCACTTCCTAGGTGACAAAATAATCTGTACACCAAAACTTAGTGACATGCAATTTACCTATATAACAAATGTGCACATGTATACCTGAACCTAAAAGTTAAAAAACAGAAACAACAACAACAAAAAATAAATAAAGGAGGGGGGAGGATAAATAACCTGCCCAAGGCCGTAGAGCCAGTAAGGGGCAAAGCTGGGATTCAGCTCCAATTAGTTGGGTTCTAAAATCTAAACTTCTAGCTCCTACACATATGCTAGTAATTTTCATTCTGATTTGACTGTGTCTCACAGAAACAAATATATTTTGCATTGTGACCTTGGATACATACATAGTTTTATAAAATATGTTTATCCTCACAACATATGATACATTCTGGTAGTTTCCATTCTAGAATATTCTAATTCTAAAATTAGACTTCATCAAAAAAATACTGGTTACCAGTCATTGATTTCACAATTGACGAACAAGTCATGTCCCACAGTTTAAAAAGCACTATATTATGCTTATTTCCACCTGTATCGATATGCTAAATGCTACATACGCAAAATATTATAGTTTCCACTGAGATTATTTCGGCAGCAATATAGTTTCTATGTTGTTTTCTATTCTTGGAATTTTCTTCCTCTAAATCTTGAGAAGTCCTCATCTTTATCTAAAAAGCTTTAAACACCTTGCATAAAAATTCCCTTGTTCACGTAACTGCTGTGTCAAGGTTTTATCTCATCCCTCAGTCTACTCATCAATCTTCTGAAGTCACTTTTGTACTTTCTTGATTGAATTATTTATGTTTGTGCTTTATTGTTCTTTGTAGTTTTGTGGATTGTAAATTATTGATCGCAGTTAAAGACACAGTATATGCCTGAAACAGTTCATGTATTTTTCTGTTCATATACATGTGTTTAAATATTATCTAACAATACAATAGCTGAGAATCTTGCCATTTTTGCAAAAATAATGTAGCTTGCACTGGTATCTCTGGCCAAATTCCTAGTTTCATATGAAAATTCTAGATATGATAGTTTCACCACCACAACTCAAAATAAAGCAACTGATCTTCAATAAAGCATTATATTTTTTAAAATCTGTAGTATTCTTCATTGTAAACACAAAAAAAATACTGGAGACAATCTCAGAATTATAGTTTTGGAAAAAATCTTCGAAGTTAACTAGTTCAACCTGTAACCTATGGATCTAAATTACTCACAGGTGGACATTCAACTGCTGCTTGAATGGAATAGTGATGGGGAGCCACTACCTCATGGGGGCATCCTCTTCCTTCGCTGGATAGCTCAAATCCTTCCTTACGCTGAGCTGAAAACCTCTCTGCAATTTTTACCCTTTCATTTCAGTTCTGTTTACTCCTTCTTCTTTGTAATAAGCCTTCAAATATTTGTACATAGCTATCATGTCTCTTAGGCTTGTGTTTCTTTAACTGACTTTTAGACTGAATCTCTCCTCTCATAGCCCTGGGTAATCTAGTTTGTTTATAATTCCTTAAAATATATATTATAAAATGACATAGAGTACAGCAGTACTTCTAAAGATCTGCTTGTTACTGCCTAAAATTATTACCCATCACCTAGGTATTAAGCCCTGGATGCATTAGCTATTTATCCTGATGCTCTCCCCTCCCCACTCCAAGACTCTAGTGTGTGTTGTTCCCCTCCCTGTGCCCACGTGTTCTCATTGTTCAGTTCCCATTTATAAGTGAGAACATGTGGTGTTTGATTTTCTGTTCTGTGTTAGTTTGCTGAGGATAATGGCTTCCAGCTTCATCTATATTCTTGCAAAGGACATGATCTTGTTCCTTTTTATGGCTGCATAGCATTCCATAGTGTATATGTATCACATAATTAGAAACCATTTTATACTGTATGACTGAAAAACATTAAAAAGTTTATCAGACTTTTGGTGAAGATGGAGTAAAGGTAACTTTCATATATTACTCTGGAAAATAATTTGGATTACCTAGTAAAGTTGAAAATACACATACCATATGGTTCAGCAACGTGTGCATCACTAGATGTACAAAGCTGTTCTTGAAAGAATTATTCATAAAAGGAAGAAACTAGAAGCAACACAAATGTCCAGTGCCAGGAGAATGAAAACATTGTTTGAACATTCATATAATTGAATGTGATTGTAGCAATGAATATGAAGTACAGCCCACTAATCAATCTAAAAAACAAAGTTGATTGCAATACATTCATATGTGGCAAAATTACCAAGAAAATCATGGAATAATTAACAAGAATTTCTTTTTTTTTTTTGAGATGGAGTCTCACTCTGTCGCCCAGGCTGCAGTGCAACAGCACAATCTCGGCTCACTGCAACCTCCACTTCCTAGGTTCAGGTGATTTTCCTGCCTTAGCCTCCGGAGTAGCTGGGACTAAAGGTGCGTGCCAGCACATCCAGCTAATTTTTGTATTTTTAGTAGAGACAGGGTTTCACCATGTTGGCCAGGCTGGTCTTGAACTCCTGACCTTGTGATTCGCCCGCCTCGGCCTCCCAAAGTGTTGGGATTACAGGTGTGAGCCACCGTGCCCGGCTTAACATGAAATTCTTCATGGTGTTCACGTCTGTAACAGAGGAAGGGGATGCAATTGGGAAGAAGCATATAGGGCTTCGTAGGTATTGGGATTTTTCTTTTCTTTCTTATTTTATTTTTTTGGGAGACTGAGTCTCGCTCTGTTGCCCAGGCTGGAGTGCACTGGCATGTTCTTGACACACTGCAAACTCCGCCTTGGGATTGAAGTGATTCTCCTGCCTCAGGCTCCTGAGTAGCTGGGATTACAGGCGCCCACCACCACGCACAGCTAATTTTTATATTTTTGGTAGAGACGGGGTTTCACCATGTTGGCCAGGCTGGTCTCAAACTCCTGGGCTCAAGTGATCCACCTGCTTTGGCAACCCAAAGTGCTGGGATTACAGGTGTGAGCCACGGCACCTGGCCACTATTGGTGATTTTCTATTTCTAAAAGTGAGCATGGGTACAGGGTTCTCTTATTATTAGTCTTAACTTGTTCTTATATGCCACATACATTCTTTTCTATGTCAGATATATTTCACAATTAAAACTTTAAAAAGTATGCCAGGCACCATGGCTCACAACTGTAACCCCAGCTACTTGGGAGGCTGAAGCAGGAGGAATTCTTCAGCTCAGGAATTCAAGATCAGCCAGGGCAATGCAGTGAGTCCCCACCTTAAAAAAAAAATAAAGGCAACCCCCCCCCCCACCAAAACCGTAAACAGTAAACTGAATGCAAATAAATGTATGACTTTATAGCTATTTCTGCTAAACTGAACTTTACTGGTTTTGATTTGCTAGTTCAGTTAGCCAGGATGATTCTGAAGCTTGCTTCCAGCCTCGATTTCATCAGTAACTTCCTTTGATACTCTGCACCATCCACAAATTGTATAGATTAATGTACTATTTTTTTCATGTATATTACTGAAAAATTTGTTGTTATTAAGAGTTTAAAAAAAACAAAGTGAAGCTGGGCACGGTGGCTCACACCTATAATCCCAGTACTTGGGAGGCCTAGGGAGGCAGAGCACCTGAGCCTGAGCTCAGGAGTTTGAGACCAGCCTGGGCAACATGGTGAGACTTCATCTCTACCAAAAATACAAAAAATTAGCCAGGCGTGGCGGTGCGTGCCTGTGGTCTCAGCTA
The DNA here is from genome assembly GCF_001698545.2 of Rhinopithecus bieti. Taxonomy (NCBI): domain Eukaryota; kingdom Metazoa; phylum Chordata; class Mammalia; order Primates; family Cercopithecidae; genus Rhinopithecus; species Rhinopithecus bieti. The sequence goes on along the minus strand of NW_016809126.1, from coordinate 497,318 downwards.
CTGAGAAGGCTGAGGTGGGAGGATCACTTGACCTTGGGAGGCAGAGGTTGCACCAAGATCATGCCATTGCACTCCAGCCCAGGTGACAGTGAGATCCCTGTCTCAGAAAAAAATAAACAAAGTAGCTCAATATTTAAGAACATAGATTCATAATGCCTTAATTTTGAGTATGCCACTTACACTAGCTATGCAATTTATACAGTCAGTTATCCTCTATGTGACCCAGTTTCCTCAGCTATAAAATGGGTGTAAGAATATTACTTACCTCACAGATTTATTGGGAGGATTAACTTTGTTTCAATATTTAAAGTGCTTAGTAATTGGAACATAATAAATGTTACCTAATTTTTGCCTAGGATATTTCCTCATCTATAAAATGTGACAGTTTAAAGGAAATTGTCACATTGGTCCTTTCTAGTAATCAAATTTTTGATTCTGTGAAGATATTCTTAATAATTATTGGAAAAGAAAAAAGTATTCTTTTTGAAATCAGATTTAAATAATGTGTCAACATCATTTGGCTTTCAAAAAAATGGAAGTAGAATCTATGTATAGAAAAGTGCACAAATTGAAAATAAACAGATTATATACCCAAACCTAGATTTCACAGCCACTCATGTCAAGAAACTGAATATTACTAGCACCAAAAATGCTCCCCTCATTACCTGTTTCCATATACTCCCCTGCCATTTTACCTGTTCTTGAGATAAATGGAGCAGAATATGCATTTTTATTGTGCAATATGGTTCTTTTGCACAATATTATGGTGTAAGGTATACCCACACTGCTGTTTTTCAGCAATAGCTCATTTATATTAGAGTATTTCATTAAATGAATAATGGAATTTAACTCTATTTATATATTATACTATTGAAGAACATTTTGAGTTCTTTATATCTTCTGGATATAAGCCCTTTGTCAGTAACATGCATTACAAATATTCTCCCACTCTGTGGTTTTCCTTTTCAATCTGTTAATGGTTTTTTGGATGAAAATAGTCTCTCATTTTAAGAAAAATGAGCAGTGAAAGTGATGAGGAAAGAGAAGTGGGGAAATTAGATGTTTGGGGAGGATGTTTGAAATAATTATTTCAAAGGAAGGACAGTGAATTTACGAGAGAAACAGTAGGTACTCAGTAATGTTGATCATCAGAAAATGTTGATCATAAATCTACAGTATAGCCAATATGCCTGGCACATTGGTATGAATTTTCTCTGCTACTTAGAAGGAGGCAGAGAAAAAGTAAATAATTTTTTCCCCTGGGTGGGGGAGGGTTGTTTGATTCCTGTGACAAAAAAGACCAAGAGGCAAAGAGCTTAGGATATTGGTAAAAGAACTAATGAAATGATGAACCTGGCCAGGCACAGTGGCTCATGCCTATAATCCTAGCACTTTGGGAGACCGAGTGGGAAGATGGCTTGAGCCCAGGAGTTCAAGACCAGCCTGGGTATCATAGGGAGACCCTGTCTCTATATAAAAAAATTAGTTGGGCATGGAGGTGTGTACCTGTAGTGCCTGAAAGGTTGAGGTGGGAGCATTGCTTGAGCTCAGGAGTCCCAGGCTGCACTAAGCCATGATCATGCCACTGTGCCCTAGCCTGGGGAACAAAGTGAGACCCCCATCTCAAAAAAAGAAAAAAAAAAAAGAAAGAAAAGAAAAAGAAATGGACCATTAAATTTAAGCTGGGTAAAGAGTAGAAAATAAAGAGCTGATGAATTGGAAAGAAAGAGATGATGAATTGGAATAAGAAAGTAGAGAAAATATTGGACTGAGGAAGCCCAGTAGGGTAGAAGAATGGGAGGAGTAAGAGTAGGGAAAAGAGAGCAGAATGTGCTTAAGTAGAGGAGTGAGTGAGTTTGCTTACTATCTGGGTAATAGGATCCATACCCCAAACCTCAGCATCATGCAATATCCCCATGTAACAAACATGCACATGTATCCTCTGTATCTAAAATAAAAGCTGAACTAAAAAAAAAGACGTAGAGAAGTTATGAATGTTGACGAGGTCCAGAATATAGCAAAGGGAATGGGTATTTGAGGCAGAATTGTATAGAAAGTTATTAGAGATGAAAAAGGAGTGAGGAAGATCAGGGTGTTTGCTCATCCATATAAAAGTTGAACTATCCAGTATGATGGCAAAGACTTTGTATGGAAATGAAGACTGTGAACCAAATATCAAAGTCATCTTTTAGGGGGGAAATAACTTGAGACATGAGGAGGTGGTATAGTTGAATGGCTTGGATCTAATTGGAAGAGGTTTTCCTAGAGAGTTATGCTAGAGTGTTCTGGAAATGCTAATTGAGAACAAGATGCTCTCTACAACTGTCAACTCTGGATGCATAAGGGTATAAAAATAAAATGAACTGGCAAATAAAAGAGTAGGAAAAGAAATCCCACAAATGCTCACTGAGCTACAATCCAGCATTAACAAAGAGTTCACTTGAAGCATTTTATATTTAAACAGTTTTGGAAAAAAAGCTTAAATGACTGAACATACAAAATATTCAGTATTGTTAATATTGTTATATTTTCAAAGTTATATTTTCACTGTATTAATATGTATAGATATTTACAACAGTATGAATATTTAAGAACATTTAAGAATGCTAAAATTCATTATATTTTCCAATGTCCCTTATACGAAGGTCCCAGAGAGAAGTACCTCCTTTGATTAAATGTTGGTAAAATATTGGTTTCTCCAGATAAAATGTATCCCATTCCTTTATCAGAGAATCAGATAATTTTAATATGCTACCCTTTTGTACATAAGCTATTGGGAAACTGTAAGTTTCCTAATATTTTTCCTAATTAGCAGAGTGTGATATATGATATTTGCTTAATAACTATATTTACTATATGGTTTTAGTACAAAAAGCATAGGACTTGGAACCACAGAGATCTGGATCAAAATACCAATTCTGCTATTTACTAGCTCTTGACCTTGGATAATTCTGCTTACTTCTTTGAAAACAGTGTCTTAAAATATTTATTTCTCAGTATTATTAGAAGGTTTAAATCAGATAATAAGTATAAAACAGTACTGTGACTGGTACAAGGTAGAAACTCAAAAAGGGTAACCATCATTATTTATTTTAGAATATTTAATCTGTATGATACCTTCATTTTTTGAAGTGTTGTGAAAACTAAAGTTACATTTTGAAATGACTGGATAAAAAAATCATAATTTTAGTGACAGAAACAATTTTTTAAAATCTAGATTTTTGTAGAAAAGTAATGAAGATTCTTAGATTATAGTGTCTGCATTTAGCTTCCCTTCTGCTAATGTGGCTTGTATCCATTCAATTCAAGTAGAGCCTGGGTGATTACTAAGTGCCAGACACTTGTTAGGATCCGGGGATACTGTGATGAATTACACAAATGTCCCTGGTCCTTAAAAACTCATGGTTTAATTGAAGATGACTTTGAATATTAAATTTTAAACTATCATTATATATCAATATTTATTCATACCTTTGGAAAACAAGAGTTGTTTTCTGATTGCCTCCAGACTCCAGTCCTGTTTCTCAATAGGCAACTGTTTCCTATTGGCAGGAGAATGTATTGCTTTCTAGTTTATTCCCTCATAGGAGGAAAGAAGTTTTATGAGAGTCAACCAGCTAGTAAGGGCAATGGCATTCTATAGAGAATTAATTTTCAAAAATATTTCAAGGCAACGATATCATTTTTTTGCTCTCATGGCAGATAAAAGCGGAGCTACCACACTTTGGGAAAGGGAATGGGAGAATCAGGTATATCTAATTAATATTAGTTTATAGCAACTCAATTTAACAAACATTTTAAAGAAAAATGAATATAAATTACATGTATTCACTTGTTTATAATAATTTAAACAATATTTTTCACTGTGCTTTCTTTGATGGAAAATTTGACTACAATAGTAATGACAGAATAATATGGGACAAGAATTAGATCCTATTCCTTGTCCTTCCTCTTAAACTAACAGGAAAAGTCATGGAAAAAAATGGAGGCTGGCAAAAGTTTCTAATTTCAGTTGAGCACAGGTTGGGTCATTCTCTTAAAAACTTCAGCTACTAATGTCACAGTGTTTTGTTTTTTTTTTTGAGATGGAGTCTGGCTGTGTCACCCAGGCTGCAGTGCAGTGGTGCACAATCTCGGCTCACTGCAACCTCCGCCTCCTGGGCTCTAGGTTCAAATGATTCTCCTGCCTCCTCCCATGCAACTGGGATTATAGGCACGCACCACCATGCCCAGCTAATTTTTGTATTTTTGTAGAGACAGGGTTTCGCCAGGTTGGCCAGGCTGGTCTCGAACTTCCACTCTCAAGTAAATCTGCGCACCTTGGCCTCCCAAAGTGCTGGGATTACAGACATGAGCCACCGTGCCTGGCCAAAAATCACAATATTACAGGAGGTAAGTTACTTCTTTTTTTTTTTTTTAGAGACAGAGTCTTGCTCTGTCATCAGGCTGGAGTGCAAGTGATGCGATATTGGCTCACTGCAACCTCTGCCTCCCAGGTTCAAGCAATTCTCCTTCCTTTGCCTCCCAAGTAGCTGGGACTATAGGCATGTGCCACCATGCCGGGCTAACTTTTGTATTAGTAGAGATGGGATTTTGCTATGTTGGCCAGGCTGGTCTTGAACTCCTCGCCTTAAGTAATCCACCCACCTGGGCCTCCCAAAGTGCTGGGATTACAGGTGTAAGCCACTGTGCTCGGCCTGGAGGTAAGTTATTTCTATACAGCTATTGTTTAATATTAATATTTATGTAGTATGTATGTCCATACATAAATAGGAACAATTTCCTTAACAGAGGTGTACATTTTATCTATAAAAAGCCATAAATTTATTCTTACCTGTAGCCCTCTTATTTTGATGCAGGACATTATGCCCTGTTTTCCACAAGGGAACTGATTCTTCTTTAGCAGTCCTTAGAGTCACAGATGGATAACTTTCTTCACAAACAGGACTTCTTTGGGTGCAATATAATGTCCCATCTTGCTGGGCAACTGCTTGAGTGCCATTTGAATGATTTATTTTTGCAAAAGTTTGGCACTCTGAAGAACAATATGATGGCAGTGATGGTATCACAGTGACTAGATCAGAACAAGCATTTGAGAGTGGAGAACTACTTTCCTGATTCCACTGATTCAAATTGTGTTCTGTTGGAAGCTCATGTTTTGAATTAAAACAGTTATGTGTAATAATGTTTTGAGGATTTTCAGGAGTTACTGATGGACACTGAGACACTTGTATATTTTTACCACTTCTAATATTTGATGTACATTGAGGAGGAGGAGGACGAGGTATAATTAATTTTCCCTGAGCTTGTGTAAATATGTTGACTTTGCTTGCAGATTGTGGTTCAATGACAGTGCCTTTTCTGTTTGTACATATAAAGCCTGATTGGACTTTTGCAGATCCCGGTTTTCTAATTATTTTTGCTCCACCTCTTTGTGGCTTACCCTGCTTAGTTTTAGAATCATCATGTACAGGGATTTTACTTTCCTCTTTTTTTGAGGCTGGCCAGGCATGTTTAGCAAAGTTATAACCCGAAGGTATAAAACAGTTCAAAGGCATATGGTCTGCTCCAGATCCTCCTAAAGTCGTAACGTTTTCAGAGATAGAATCCTCCCTGGATTTCTTTCTAGCAGAATTTACAGCACAAGCAGAAACACTAATTATGTTGCTTCCAGCACCACTTTGAATGTGGAATTTTTGAGAATGCTCTTGAGTTATTCCTGTTTTATTCTTCAGTGAATGACTGTCTTCAGCATTGTTTTCTATATTGCTAGTTTCATCAAACCACCTCAGCTTTTTCATAGTCTTTGGAATTTCTGCACCTTTTTCCCTTTCCTTTGTTAATTCAATACTATCTTTGATAGCTGCTGCTTTTTGATTTCCAAACTTAAAGCTCTGATTTATAATTAATGCCTTAAGATAACCATGTTCATATTTAGATTCTTTCTTTAAAATACTTTTAAGAAACCTCACACCATTTCTCTCATGGATGTTGTATTTCATTTTCTTGTGCTGGCCAACAAAGTCATAATTAGAAGTTACATTAGACAAGGATGATGTTTCAGCTAATTTTTGTTTTTCATCTTTTGAATCCGGATTGTGAGGTATATAGGCATCTTGAAAACTGTCTGAAAATAAAGGCAACTCTCCCTTATTGCAGTTAAAATATTTTGTCTTTTCTTCTTCACCATCTTTCAATTCATCTGACTTATCAGAACACTGCACTGCAACAATTTCTTTTATGTGTATACTGTTCTTTGCTGAAGGTCTAGCTGACTGTTTATTAGATGGCAAAACTAAAGGCGTTGCCACTGGTACACATGAAGTAGGAACTGAAGTAGTTCCATTTTCTTGATTTAATTCAGAATATTTCTCTTGGTCTGGAAACGTAGCCACTTCCTGGGTTGGAAAATCTGAAGTGCTTTGGGATTTGCTAAATTTAAATGTTGGGCTCTCAGTAACTAACGGCCTCTCTCTTTTGAATGCTCCAGAAGTGGAGTCAGTTGTCCTCATAGTGCTAGTTTCAGAAGTCTTTTCACATTTTTTATCTAGTACAAATATGGGTGGGCTAGATACAAAGGGTACTGAATTATTAGCAGTATTTGTGGCTCTTTCCACTGTTCCATTCAAAGAAGATGGATTTTGTTCTTTACTATTAAAATATTCCCACGAAGGTAGAACATTAGATTTACTTAAAATATCTGAGAAAGGTGTGACATTCTGAGTATTTGAAGCATCTACATTTGTAAGCCAATTATTTATATGTTGAGTTTTAGAGAATGCCAGTTTATCTTCATCAAAGCAGCTGAGTTTAGTTGATTGCATATTTGCTGGTTTGAGGGAAATGGTATTCCACTGGATGGATGTGGAATGCTCCTTATTAAGTGTTAAATACATTTCTTCATGCTCTGTAGGCTCAAGACTGTCTATACTTGAGAGGGTTTCAGAATTGGTTATCTGATTAACTTCATCACAAAATTTCTGGAAAAAAAAGAACACTGTTTTATAGCTTATAAACTTTTAAATGCCAAGATTAATGATTCAACATACCATTGTTACTGAGCCCAAATCTCCTTGCATATAGAGTAATATGACTATAAACATCATGGGTATATAAATAATTCTTATCGCTGCAGCAATCCTCAAGGTAAAAAATAGGGAGGTAACAAAGACTTAAAGTATAGTATGCTTGCTTTGATTTCAACTCCTAAAGTAATACCTGCTTATTCTAGCCACAGTTATAACTTAGAAAATATTTTTGTTATTGCTATTCCATTTAGAGTATGAAGTTTCTTGAAGGCTTAGTAATAGCAAGTGAGATTCTGAAAAATAATTATTTACAAATTGTTTTTTTTCCTAAAACATTCACTGGACTTGAATGAGGCTCCTAAAAGCTCTGCGATCCTAATGTGAGCCTCCTGTTAGTAGGGGCTACATCTTTTTACAAAACTTAATTTTGTGGATTGTAGTAAGGCTTTTAACTCTGGCTACATGTTAAAATCACATAAAGAACTGTGTCAAATATCTATACCTGGGTCCTGCTGATTTAACACTTGGATGGGGTCCATATATTGGTATTATTTAAATTCCCCAGGTAATTTTCATATGGGTTTAGACTCAAAAACTATTGACTTTAATGACTCCTTTTGGAGGTTTAGCATAGCAGTAATTTCCATAAATTCCATAGACATTTTCATCACTATTTCACTGAAATTTACATGAAATTTATCAGTCTTTAATAAAATTTCAAAATTACTTCAACGTATGGTAAATGTTTAAAATATTTCTATTTTCTCACACATATCTAGAATGCATTAATCTATATCACATATACAGAAATAAATTTTAAGAAGACATTAAATTGTATATCTAGTCAAAATGCTGAATGGAAAGAAAATTGATATCCCTTAAGATTCATCGTACATTGTAGATTTATCTAAAATATGAAAATTTTAAAATTTACATACTATGGTATCAGACAAAATTATATTCTTTTTTTAGCCCAGTAAGTAAACTAAGAACTAAAGTAAACAGATTATAGAATAAAATATTTTAATTTACATAGTTAGTTCTTATTGATTTAGTATTATGGAATAAGTTTTAAAATTATTCATGAGAGTTTTATAGTTTTAGCATTTAGTCCCTATTTATCACATCCTTTGGCATACTTCTTAAAGTGATAGTCACTCAACCAAACAGCGAACAAAACAAAGCACAGCTACTTCAATGCCTTTCTTGGAACTAAGTTGTTTTAACTGATAATGATGATGAAATCAGGCCTGGAAGGCATCCTTTGAGGTTACATCTAAAGAGACACAGAATTTGCATTAGAAGATCCTTCTAGATATAAGTATGACATCCATGGCTCTAAGATTTCCGTTTGCTTAGGTCTGTAATTGCTTCATCTCCCAAATCACCTCAAAAGAAGTTTGGCAATTTCTGATTTCATAAACAATACTCTTTTTTTTTTCAGAATTTTTTCCACCATTAAATAATGAAACATTATGATCAACTTCAAGTTTTGCTTATAAGTTACATGAGCAGTCAATATTATCTTTATTGCCCTGCATGTAACATATGTTTTTTCCCTCTGGCTTTAATCTGATTTTTACGTGCCTTTCTGTGGTATGTGTATGTGCATACACTTATCTTTCTTGGAGTTTGTTGAGCTTCTTGAGTCTGTGGATTTACAATTTTCATCAAATTTGAAACATTTCCAGTGATGGTTTCTTTAAACATTTCCATTCCCACTTTGTAAAATTTTATTTAAATTTTAATTTTAATTAAATGTGTTGATGGCTTTATATGGACTCACAGATCACTAACAATCTGTTCATTTTTTTCCAGCCTTTTTCTCCTAAAGCTTCAGCTTGGATAATTTCTATTGCTATGTTTTCAAGTCCACTAATCTTTTGTTCTGCAATCACTGCAATGTTAAGCCCATCCAGTCGATTTTCATTTCTGACAGTATGTTTTCAGATCTAGAAGGTCTGTTTATTTCTTTCTTAAACTGTTTTCTTATGTACATTTTTACTTTAATTCCTTGAAAATATTTATAAAAATATGTTAAAATTCCTTGCTGGTTAATTCCATCATCTCTGTTATTTCTGTCTGATTATACTGACTACTCTTCTCCTGGTTATGGGTCATATTTTCCTGATTCTTCATATATCTAGTAAGTTTTGATTGAATGCTGACATTGTGAGCATCATGTTATTGAATATTTAGATTTCATAGTCTTCTTTAAGAAAGTGTTGGCCAGGCATGGTGGTTCACACCTGTAATCCCAGCACTTTGGGAGGCCGAGGCGGTCGGATCATGGGGTCCAGAGATTGAGACCATCCTGGCCAACGTGGTGAAACCCCGTCTCTACTAAAAGTACAAAAATTAGCCAGGCATGGTGGCAGGCACCTGTAGTCCCAGCTACTCAGGAGGCTGAGGCAGGAGAATTGCTTGAACCCAGGAGGCGGAGGTTGCAGTGAGCTGAGATTGTACCACTGCACTCCAGCCTGGTGACAGAGTGAGACTCCATCCCCCCTCCCCCCAAAAAAGAAAAGAAAAATAGAAAAAGGTGTTAAGTTTTTTTGTTTAATAGGTAGCTTGGGTTACTAGTGGATCTTTTTAAGGCTTATTCAGGCAATATACCTACATAGAAAGCCTAGGTGGTCATAAGGCTTACGTCATTTGTTTCCCCTTTTGAAGATCACATCTTGCACTGCCTCTGGCTCATGTCTAAAAGCCGTTGTTTTATATATTTTATTCATAATCATAGTTGTTTATGGTAGGAAGGCACATCACGATAGCTGCCAGGAATCTTCTGTTTTGCCTTCTTAGCCTTGCCACTGTTGATTAATCGTTGGATGAATCAGGTCAATGTTGTGAATTTAATCTTGATATTGGTTTATTAAAAATCTCATAAATGTGTATAATTATTAATGAAAAATAAAGTACATGGATGGACATGTAGGAAAATCAGCCGATATCTCTGTATTCAGTTGTGGAAAAAATAACAAAGTATATGCCCTTCTAGGGACAGATTAAAAACATCATTTCTAGTGAATTCTGCCATATTTCCATTAAGAAACTAAAATCTACATCTTTATAATTTTCTGGTTCCTTTTTATAATACAATCTCTAACAATAATACATTACATTGTACTTTCAAAGGTAAGGAAAAAACTAAAAAATTATTTCTATAGTTTCTATGATGAATTTGTGCTGATTCATCCACACTCTCTTTCAAGGCTACTCTTAGCTAGTAAGATATTTCTTCAGTGGAGAACACTGCAAAAGTGGAGCAAAATTAGTACAAGGAATTAAAATATTAACAACATTTTTATAGTTTCATACTTGCAAATTGCTTAGATGCTGATCTTCTAGGCGTTTCTGAGTTTCCTCCAGTTTAAGCTGGAACACATTTTTGCTAGTAGCCAAGGTTGCCCTCATGTTTTCATTCATTTCTTTATCATAATTGATTCTGGATAAAAGTTGTTTCTGATGTTTGTGATCATTTTTTGATACTGCTGAAGGCAAGGCAGAATCTATAGCTCTGTGAACCAGACATAGAAAGCGCTTAGTACATTTAAATAAAGTTAACTTCTTTCTATATGTATATATATGACACATTTGTGTAATATGTGTGTGTTTGTCCAGGTAACCACATATAAGGATATTGGAGAAATATATAGACATGTTAGAATGAGAATTTAAGGCAATCAATAGTAGAATAAAAATAGTTATGAGACTAAAGTGCCAGTAAAGAACTCCACCTTCATATAGGAATGCCTAGTAATTCATGGCTTTATTTATTATAACCTATCCCTCTATCATCTGGGATAAGGGTAGAAGTAATTCCTGTGTAGAGTTAGTCCTCAGGTCTTTAAGAGCATTCCTATATGGATAATAATACACTGCATTACCCTTCTTTCTGAGTTGATGTCATGGCTGGTAGGTTAGGAAAAAACTGTAACCCTAATAGTGTTGGTTGAAGATTCAAGCAGATAGAAAATATAAAAATTGCTTGTCGGGGTTGGCAGGAATTTCCTCCCTATTTAACTAGCTTTGGGAACTTGGATCTTCCTCAATGGAGGCCAAGTACTCACTTATTTTCAGTTATTTCAGGAATACAAATAGGAATATAAGTATGGTTTTTATGCCACAGAAGTGTACCCTTAATATAGAGCCTACCTTTACTATGCTAAAGGGTCATTCAAACATTTTCAGTGCATGACATCATTTTCTATTAGAATTTTGTATCTTCTGCAAACCTATAGCATGTTACATTTCAGTACACATATAAAGTGAAAGCAAAGAACTAAAGAAGATTTTTGGGGGAGGATAGGATGGGGATGAGACTATCATATAGCTGAATGCTGCTGCACTGAGGCTGGCAGTATGAATCCCAAGAGCATTTATTCCTAATTCAATTAAATTATTCTCACTTTAATGAGAATAAAAATGTTTTGGAAGGTGACGATGGTCACATGTGATATATACCTATTACCTATCTCCAATATCCATATATATCTTTATTTGGACAGACTGGAGTAGTCAAGGTCAAAGATTACTAGATTCTTAACTATCCCTTTGTGATCACACATTTAATCAGGGAGAGCAAGAAGGTATTTAATACAAGTTCCTGAACATTGAGAGTATGTTTCTGTCTCTTCCTTTTACACTTTCCTATTCTTACATAATCCTTCCCCTTCAGTCGCCCTTCCCAAACAAAATATTGCTATATCTACAAAATATCTAATAAACTCAATTTATTTACCTTTAAAGTTGTCGTCTGTCAACTTTTTCTTCTCTATTCCTTTCTTCTCTACTTCACTTTCTTCTCTTCTCTTCTCTACTTTCTTCCCCCAGTGAGGAGGATTGAAGGGGTGGATAGGAATAAAAGGAGATGGGGAGGTAGAAACAGAAGGAGAGTGAAGAATAGGGGGAAAGGAAGAGGAAATCATAAAGGAAGAAGAAACAGGAGAAATTGGAGAGGGAAAAGCTAAATAAGTTGGAGGCAAACTTGGAGAGGAAGATGAACGCAAAGGAGAGGAAAAAACAGGGATAGATGAAGGAGGTAAGGATGGAGAAGTAGAAGAGGAAGTCGAAGAAGAGGAAAGAATAGATGAGGAGGAAGAAAACGGTATACAGGCTGAAGAAAAGGATGTGGAAGTAGAAGGAGATGAAGGCAAAGAAGAAGATGGAGAATGACAGGGAGATGCAAGGGAGAGAACTGAGGCTGGCAGATGATCTGCAAAGGCCTTGGGCTGATTTGACAATGCTGTGGCTTGTGGAACAGATTGCTGGACTGACTGAAAAGGATCCAAGCTAGCAGGATGTGCAGGCAACGGAGTGACATAAGAAAGAGTGGGGACTGGTGGATGAGGGGAGTGACTGGATAAACAGGAAGGCTTCAAAACAGGGAGAGGTTCCAAAGGGGTTGGGGAAACAACCAGTTGAGCTGGAAGGGAACGACGAACAAGGGCAGGCATTAGAGTGGCTGCGGTGGAACGCTGTGCTGGAAGGAAATGTTTGGGTCTGAAAGTTTTGTAAAATAACTTGTTCTGTGAGTCAGGGTCAGGAATGATTGGAGACCTTTGGGGTGGGTGGGGTAGATGGCCAGGTGGGCAAGAAGGAATTGGTGCTGGTAGATGAGGGAAGCTGCTAGAAATGCTGGAAGTAGCTGGGGTTGGAGGACGAGGACGATATTTAATTGGGTAAGACAGTAATGGGACTGGTGCAAAGGTCTTTGGAAGAGTAGAGGGTACAGATGGATGGACAGGCAGTATATGGGGCTGGTGGGTAGGAGAAACAGTTGGGTAGCTAGGAAGAATTTGGAAGCAGTGGGACCGCAATGGGACCCGCGGAGGAGACAGTTGATCAGGTAAGTAGGGGTCAGGTGTGGAGACAGCTGGACAGGCAGGAATGGATCTGCACAGGTGGAAAAGCATTTGGACAGGCAAGTAGAGAGACAGCCTTATTAAGATTTTTTTTTTTTTGGTTTATTGGGCTGCCTCTAGGCTTTTGACTCATGTGTTGCTTTTTTTTGTCCATAGGGTCCATGCATCATCTTCCTTTGATCAACCAGTGTCCTCTCACATGGACTGAAAAATGTACATAGCTTGTTCAGGTTCGCCATTTCTTATTTCTGGCTCTGAGAGTATTTTCACTTCTCAGAAGCCTTTTACTCATACAGATACAGGAATATGGGCTAGACAATCTGGTGTAAAGCATGAGTTCAAAGGGAAAATAGAGGTCAATAGACAACTGCTCAACTCTGGCCAGATTTCTCAGTGTAGCACGTAGTTCAGGATCAACTGCCACACCACAAATACATGGATATTGGAGATAGATATCTAGCAGTATCATTTTATTGAAGTTTAACCATTTAATAAAGGAGACAATATATCCCCCTTTTACCTTACACCTTCCAGAATGGTCAAGCACATTAGTTTTATGATATGGATTTGGTGGTGATAGAAGACTAATTACTTCTTATATTTTTAACTTTACTCCCTTATTAATATTCCTATGTCTCACTATTTGCTGAAGCAGCTTCTATGTTCATGAGAACCTATTCTCTGATTTATCTTGGGGCTTAAGCACTAAATGCCCTGAATTTTGTCATACTTTTTTTTCTCTTTTACATGATCACATCGCCCACATCTTGTTTTTATCTACCACTAACATTTTCCACATTAGAATAATCTTACTGATATACTTCTGCTTCTTTGTAAGCGCCTTATTTCATGGCATTACTTTATTTCTTAACACATTTATGTTTACGTTCCACTGAAAATGTATTTTTAATATGATAGTAGTTTATCAATGATTTCAGCTTAATCAAATTTCCAATAAATAAAAATATGCCCACTAACCTAACACCTGATTCTTAATATTCCAATATCTCATATTTGTATAGAATTTCATAGTTTACAAAGCACTTTCATATACATTACTTAAGACTATTGGGTATCTGTGGAGCGAAGTCTAACTTTTTAATAAGTAAATCATAGTATTCTCACTATACATTGTATATACTTGTTGTTTTCCAAATACATAGAATTTATGTGATATATATATAAACATGCACACATAGATAGATATCATGAAGTCAAAGTCAAAATAGTATATTAAAATAACACGAAAACTAACTAGGTATTCTAATGCACAATGAAGATCATTTCTCGTAAAACAAAGACGATGTGTGTTATTTAATGATCCTAGCATAGACTTGCTGTAATCATATCTACATGTTTGCTACAGGGAAAACAAAGTTGTTCTGACAGTTTAACTCTTCTAAGACTTCAAGCAACTGCACACTGTTGAACAAGAAAAATGCCTATGCTCTTCTTCATTCTACATGAGTTTTTCAAAACTGAAAATATCTGGCCTGGCGCGGTGGCTCAGGCCTGTATTCCCAGCACTTTGGGAGGCTGAGGCGGGTGGATCACCAGGTCAAGAAATCGAGACCCTCCTGGCCAAAATGGTAAAACACAATCTCTACTAAAAATACAAAACTTAGCTGGGTATGGTGGTACGTGCCTGTAATCCCAGCTACTTGCTTGAACCCGGGAGGCAGAGGTTGCAGTGAGCTGAGATTGCACCACTGCACTCTATCTAGCCTGGCGACAGATTGAGACTAAAATATCCAATTAGCATGAAGTATAACAACTAATAGAAAAAAAAAAAACCTGAAAGTGAAGAAGCCCTGTATAAAAAATGTATATTGCTTCTATATTAACTGGTTTAGAATTTTTTAAATTAGTCTAAATAAATCCTGGGACTCCCTCTAATTGTTTGTCATTTCTTTTCAGACAAGCTTTTCTATAGAGTACTCTAAAATTATATTGCTACATATAATGTGGTAGTAAATTATATTACTACCACAACTTCCACTTGTCTCTTAACCTGACTGTTATCTGGCTTCCACCTCTACCACTTCAATGTACTACTTTGCTTGTGGTTAACTAATTACCTAATAATTGCAAAAATAGGTACTTCTTGACCACTATCTTTCTTGATTTTAATTCCCTTGGTTTCCACATCACATTTCCTGTTTATTTTCTTACTTCTCTGGTTGTTCCTTCTCAGGCTCTTTCTTGAGTTCCTCTTTCTTTGCCTGTCCTTTATATATATAATTTTTTTCTTTGCCTGTCCTTTATATATATAAAATTTTTGAGTTATGTGACTTTCTTTTTTTCTTATCTATACCCATACTTCCTTTGTAATCTTACTTATACTGTCTTTGTGACCTTATCTATATTAGTGTGTGAGTAAAGGGTTAACAAAATCTTCTCCTTTTCTGTGGACCAATTCAACTTTGAGTTAACTTTCTAAGTCTATTTCTCTGGATAATTAGTAGGATTTAAGCTGTGTTACAAGGCACATTGATTACAGTAAAAATGGCCTTTCATTGGTAAACCACATCTGGACTAAGAGGACTGCAAAGAAACCATAGATATCTGCTAGAAAGCTATAGTTTTGAGTTTCCTTGAGTATGATGATTCTTATTACCAGACATATCTCTTCCATGGGAGCAATTCATACGGAGCCATTACAAAAAACATTTGTTTCTGTTTAGAACACAGGGCCTTTTATCCAGAGTAGGTAGATGCCTACCCACTGTGATAATGTGAGCATTATAAGCCTTAAAGCTGAGCTGTCACTTATAGAGGGTAGAAACGTAGCAAAAACTAGCCCCTTAACTGCTTTGTGGCTTTCTATAAGGATTCATCCGATTGAAAAATGTTACCTAGTTGGCATGCAGTGTTTCCTGGTCTCTAACTGAAGCCAAACATAGCCTATTGCAGTTAAGGGAATTTGATTGTTTAGCTGAATCTAAGACTACCACTGGTGGATACTGCCATGACTTTAACTTTATTCATTCATCGATGACTGTCATATCTATATTCATGGCCCAGATTTCCTACTATAAGAAATTGGCTCTTGAATATCTCGTAAGTGTCTCAAACTCAAACATGTCATTCTCCTTCCAATTACTTCCTCCCCTAAACCTATTTATTCTTCCCTCATATTCATCAATTTTTTTTTTTTTTTACTGTGGCAAGAACACAACATGAGATCTACCCTCTTAACCTCATAGTCCTTATTTTGATAAATGGTTTTACCACTTATTAACTGACCAAATCTAATCTCTGGAGTCATCTTTGATTCTTTCCAGTCACTCCAGGTCTTATACAGTTACCAAAGCATATTGATTCTACTTTCTAAATAGCTTTCAAGAAGTCATCGTTTTCATCAACTAAAGTGCCATTTTACCTGATTTTTATACTTCTAGTGTTCCCCTTTTCTTTTCAATTCTGGCAACATTTCCAACCTATAAATATTGTGTGTTTGCTTAAAATCTTTCAGCAATTGTTTTTAAAACAAACTCCTTAACAAGACTCTTCATGATCTAACTCATGGCTTCCTTTCCAACCTATCTGCCCACAACTCTCTTCTTCTCACCGTACACATTAGCCAAACTGAGCTACTTGTGGCTCCCTTAACACAACATGCCTTTTATGATTCTATGCGTTTTTCACATGCTAATATTCCTTCTGGTTGAAGTTTCTTCCTGGTGTTTGTCTCAGATAAATATCCTCTGCATGTATCTAACTTCAGGCCACTTTATGCACTTTGAGAAGTGTTCACTCATGTTATGTCATGATATTTTTCCATTCAAAGTATTTACTGAATACCTCCAACATGATAGCACTGAATTAAGCACTACAGGGAATACCTGCATATGTAAGACTGAGACACTGTCCTTTAGAGTATTACAATCTGGCTGCGGGGACGAAAGTACACATGAAAATTAAGCAACAATATATACAATCATAATTTTCAAATCTATTCCTATAGCCTTGGCCTCTCACCTAACTGGTTAAATTATTTTTACACATTTCTACATGGATATTTGTCCCCTCAATTCAGAAGGCTCAAAGGGAATTTTAAAAAGTTAATCACATTCTCTTAATCATCAAGACTCAAAATATCAGTTGCTTTTGATTTTTTTTTTTTTGCTTTTTCCTATTTCCTTTGTCCTATACCAAACTCATCTATTCTTTTAATAAAATATCTTTTCTTTCTGCTTCCATTCTGTCTATTCTCCAATTCTGCTTCCTCCTCCTCTTCCTCATCTTCTTGTTCTTTTCTTTTTCCTTCTCCTTCTCCTTTTCCTTTTGAGACAGGATTTCACTCTGTTACCTAGGCTGGAGTGCAGTGGTGTGATCATAGCTCACTGCTGGGCTCAAGTGATCCTTTTATATCATCTTGAGTAGCTAGAACTACAGGTGTGTGCCAGCATGCCCAGCTAATTTTTACATTTTATGTATGTGTAGAGATGAGAGTCTTGCTATATTGTCCAGGTTGGTCTTGAACTCCTGGCCTTAATCGATTCTCCTTCCTCAGCCTCCCAAAGCACTGAAATTACAGGTATGGGCCACTATGCCCAGCCTATACTTCAATTCTTATACTTCTAGTTGATCAATATCCTTAAACTCTTATTTCTTCATGTTACTTCTCTGCACTGTGAAAGCACATTATCTTCATTCTTTCTTCTCTCTCATCCTCTCACTACTCAAAACCTTTTATTATCAGATCCATCCTTTCTTCACTATACAAAATAGCACGGTTATGGTTTAGGCAGTAAGGATCTATCCCTCGGGTTATTCCAATAATTTCCTCTCTGGTCTCCTTGCCTCCAATTTGTCTCTATCTTCTCTATTCTCTAACATTTGCACCATTTATCTTTCTAAAATAATAAAGAGGATGCTCTCACTCCTTGCTGAAAAATCTCCATTGGCTCCCCACTGGTTACAGGATAAAGTTCACACTCACCTGCTAGACATACAAACATTTTACATCTGATCACAATCTACATTTCTAGATCATCCCCTGTCCCATCAGCAACACATCCTATAGCCCCGCCACTCTGAAAAAGTTCTATTTCCTCGGGGGTCTATGCCTTTCACAACACTGTAGTACTGAACATGCCTAAAACCCAACACATGCTTCTCTGATGAATCTTAACTCATTCTTTAAGACTACCTTCTACCTTCAATGCTGTACTTCTTTATTACTTTGCTAGTATTTCTGTAACAACCCCCAGTATGCAGTATTACATGTGTATTATGTTGTAAAGACCAACAAACAGTATTATAATGTAATTGCAAACCCTTGCTAGGCAGAGGACCATATCTCAGTCACATGTGTAATCCATGCTAATCAATGTCCAACACAGAATAAGTACTTACTAAAATTCTACTCTACCTTTCTGGACTATAATTCTGTTGCTTATCACTTTAATATTCATATTTAAATATCATAAGATCTCTCTTAAGGGAAAAGCCATATATTGGCCATACATCTCCTCTGGCTATTGTCCTATCACTCTCTAACTTTCACAGCCAAACTAAACTTGTTATCCTTTTTGCTCTCCATTTCTCTTCAACTCATCGCAATTTATTTTCTGCCCCCACCACTGCACTAAAATTGGTCTGACAAAAGTTGCCAGTAACTTCTTTTGTTGTGAAATACAGTGCACACATTGTTTCTATGTTGGATATTCTCTGCCTCTCCAGATTCATTTGTCACATTTCTCTACTTGACTCTGCTCCAAGAGACTCAATCGTCCCTTGCTCTTTGATTTATGGCTGAGTTTGGCCAGTGGAAGGGACTAGAAGGAGAAACGAGGGTGACAGAAGAAAGAGGTTTTTGATAATTATTCCTCTGACTTTCTCCCTGCTGGGCTTGGTTTAGCAGTGGCTTACATTCCTCTCCCTAAGACCACAGCCTCCTTCTTCTACAGTCCAGCTCTTTTCAGTTCAGGTCTGTGTTGGTAATATTGACTTTGTGTCAGTTGTGGGGGTGCTTTACCATCCCTTGTTGGTTTTATAGTCCCTTACTTAACCTCTCAGTCACCTCTTTTAAGTGTGCCTCCTGTTTCCTGCCAGGATCCTGATTGACAGACATTATATGTCTGATTCTTTAGAAGTCATTCAATCTCTGTAAACTATTTTTTTCCCATGAAAATTTATCCTTCCCTAGTTTTCATGGTACTGACCTCTCCTAGTCCTATATGAGCCATTCTAGCCATTCTGTTTGCAAGCGTCTCTTTTTTTTCCACTTGCTTAAATGTTGCTGTTCTTCAGTGCTCATCACACACATACTCTCCATAGTTGACCATATGCATTACCATAGCTTCAAATGCCTTTAGCCTAAGTTTCTCTTGAGCTCTAAGCTATATAATTTCTACATTTATTGAAATATCCTCACCTTTCAATCCATTATCCACAATTGTTCACAATGGATTGGAATAATATGTTTAAAAAGAAAATTTCACCTTATCACCAATTTGTCTAAAATTATTCATTGACTCCTCTTAAACCCTCAAGGTAAAGTTTATACATCTTGGCATACAGATGCACTTATCCCTCCAATCTTGTATCTGGCAAAGCCATCTGTAGTTTGCATTCTATGATGTACACATGCTCTTACTCCAAGAGTATATCATGGCTTCGATTGCCCTTGGCTTTTGCACAGCTCATCTCTCTGTCTAAAATGCCATCTATTCACTTGTTCCAAATAACTACTATTTTCTTCAAAGCTTTGCTGAAGAATTCTCTGTACCATGAGGTCTTTCCTGAACTCTAATTAGGATCAAGAAGATACATTTACTTGTTCTTAGTCCTAATCAAGGGAACTATTGACCACAGATATTCTAAAAATGGAATAACATTATGCACAGGTAAAATATTAACATAATTTATTGTCTGAATTGTAGATGTTATTTATGTAAATGAATGTTATATATTATTGTAATTACTCATTTGGCACTATTCTATATTTCTGAAGCATGATTTCACTTATCTTTTAGATTATACACTAGGGATTATATTTTACAATAGTATATACTTCTCCATATCCCCTTATAATGCCTGATCTACTTCTATACATATAGTAGCGTTAAGAAATGTTTGGAATAAATAAATGGAAGATACAGGATGTCCAAGGGTACCCACTCGTTGATTGGTCTATCCTATTACTTATAGATGATTCACTTATGCCATCCTGTAGAAGAACCAGGAGACTCTAGCCTTTTCAAGACATCCAAGATAGATTTTTAGTGAGGAAAAACCCATTTCTACCATAAAGTTACGCTTTTTACCTACATTTGTTACAATTCAACATAATTTTTCTCTTCTCAGTAAAGATATTAAATTTTAATCAAAATATCAGTATCAATATTTAAAGTGTTTTGATGATATGTTCCACAAAAAATTATTTAACATACATAGTATTTTGTAACACCAAAGACTTTAAGACAACAAATTGGAATTCTGACCTATTCTTGGAGCAATTTACATTCTACTCTACCTCAATTTAATCTGTAAAAATAAAATAGTAAACTCTAAAACAGAGGTGAGGAATAGCTGATGAAAAGGCTGACAAGCACAGCAACTGGATGGTTATACAATTATTGTAATAACTGTATACAATAATCATAAATTACTTACCTCCAGTTTATTGTTGGTCTATGGGAAAAGGGAAGGTTTACTTCTGATTTTAAGTTGGATTCCTGAATTTGTTTGAGGGCCTCTTCTAATGGAGGAACTGGTTTTCGGAAAACTAAAGAGATAATAAAGACCAAAGAGTGCTGAATCACTTTATCTTCAGTGGTATTTTTACATCTAATTTAATTGGTTAATGATAAAATATTACTTTAAAACTTTTGTAAAAAGAAAATATTTTCAGAATAGTGTAAATACTTTAAATTTTGACATTCACTTCCCAAAAGAGAATGTGTTACCTCAAAGTTTTCATCACCAATTTTAAGAATATTTATCAGGAAAAAAGAGACTCTGAGAAATGTCCAGGCTCTTCATCCTGGCATGCAAACTCCCCTATATTTGATCTCATAGTGGTATAAATTTCTGACACTATTTATAAATATTCCTATGAAGAAAAGGGGAACATACAAAAACACCAACTAACATTTACTGAGCACTTAAGTTACAGACCTTATTTTTAAGCACTTAATACACATAAACTATTTAACCCTCGCTATGGCCTATGAGGTATATTTGAATTTTACAACTGAGGAAACTAAAGCATATAGAAGCAAAGTAACTTGCTCAAGGTCATACATTATTATGGACACTCATCCATATACTGTCCTGTACAACGTTTAATATAACCCTATGTCCTATATATATCCACTTTCTCAAAGCCTTCCACTGTGCACTTTGGTACTCAACATACTCTATTTTCCCCTACTTCCCTCTAAATATTGTCTTCTCTTTCTTGTTCAAGTTGAAGCATAGCTGTCTTTTAAAGACATCAATTCTCCTACAACCTCCTCAAATAGAGACATTATTTTCCTCCCATCGTAGACTATAAATACACTATACTATCTATACATGGTATCTATAGTGTATCATATACTATAAATAACTCAAGGCCTAGAAATAGAGTGAGTGAATTTCTGGCTTTAGCTCTTCGTGAGTACTTCCAAACTATCTTCCTCTTTTCTCCTTTAAAACACCGATATGTCATCAGACTTTTCAATTATTACAATGTTTGTAATTTATTTAGAATGTTTAAGTAAAAATAGTATGTTATTATGTAAGGTTTAGTTCAAACTTGAACTCTAGAGACAATCCATTTCCCTAATCAACTGATGATTACATGAAGAATGCAAAGCTATAGGATAGTCTGCTGATATTTCGCATCATAAAGGATGCATCTATGAAAGTAATCAATTAATTTAAAAAGTATTTATTGAACGTTTAAAATAAGGTTTTCTGCTAATTTATAGAGGCACTGTTCTCCTTCTAGCCTCTCTTCCACCACTTTTTTTTTTTTTTGACGGAGTCTTGCTCTGTCACTCAGGCTGGAGTACAGTGATGTGACCTCAGCTTACTACGACCTTCGCCTCCTGGGTTTTCAAGCAATTCTCCTGCCTCAGCCTCCCTAGTAGTTGGGATTACAGGCACCCGCCTCGATGCCTGGCTAACTTTTGTATTTTTATTAGAGATGGGGTTTTACCGTGTTGGCCAGGCTGGTCTTGAACTCCCAACCTCAGGTGGTCCACCCGCCTCGGCCTCCCAAAGTGCTGGGATTACAGGTGTGAGCCACCGTGCTCAGCCTCTTTCACCACAATCAAATTAGTAACTAAATCCTATTGATTATGTCTATTTTTTTATTTTTTTGAGATAAGGTCTGAGTCTGTTTCCCAGGCTGGAGTGCAGTGGTGTGATCTTGGCTCACTACAACCTCCGCTTCCTGGGCTCAAGTGACCCTCCCACTTCAGCCTCCTGAGTAGCTGGGACTACAGGCATGCACCACCATGCCTGGCTAATTTTTGTATTGTTTGTAGAGATTGAGTTTCATCATGTTGCCCAGGATGGTCTTGAACTCGTGAGCTCAAGCCATCTGCCTGCCTCGGCTTCCCAAAGGGCTGGGATTACAGGCATAAGCCACCTCAGCTGGCTGTGATTATATCTCTTGAATAAGCATCTCTGGTTGGGCACAGTAGCTCACGCCTGTAATCCCAGTACTTTGGGAGGCCAAGGAGGGCAGATCACCTGAGGTCAGGAGTTCAAGACCAGCTTTGCCAGCATGGTGAAACCCCATTTCTACTGAAAATACAAAAGTTGACTGGGCATGGTGGAGGGCACCTGTAATCCCACATACTTGGGAGGCTGAAGCAGGAGAATCTCTTGAACCTGGGAGGTGGAGGTTGCAGTGAGCCAAGATCGTACCACTGCATTCCAGTCTAGGTGAGAAGAGCAAGACTCTGTCTCAAAAAAAAAAAAAAAAAAAAAGAAAGAGAAAAAAAAGCATGAATATGGTAACTCTTATCTCTTACACTCAATGCACTGCTTTAATTTAGGAGCTTAACATCTCTCACCATAATTATTTAAATAGTATCCTACTAGTCTACTTACTTTAGTAAGTCTCTTCTTCAATCGATATTCCATCTTGTAACTATAATTATCTTTTTAACAAATCTAATTACATAAGAGACCCCAAGTTCCCCACCTCATATGCATTTTCTCTTTTTTCCTTATAGACCCTATATAGTTAGGGGTAGCAATATACCCACATTAAAAAAACTATTTTTTTCAGACTCCCTTGCAAATAAAGTTGCCAAGCAGAGATCTCAGAGGTGCACCTTTTTTTCCTGTCCTTTCTTCTTGCCTAGAACACTGCTGATAGTTGAGCTCTGGCAGCTACCATGTGACCACGACAGTGAGGATAAAAACCATATACTAAAGACTGTTGAGCCGAGTGACAGATGATCCTTCTGTCTCTCAACTCAGTATAATCAACAAACCAGCTCGTGACTGCCTACCACAGAACTCCATATTATACGGGAGAAAAATAAACTCCTATCATGTTGAAGCTATTGCTATTTTGCACAGTTTTACTAGCTGCTCTTATTAATAGTAATATTACTAACACAGCAATGGCTTGCTTTCTCATTAAAAAAACTGTAAGTGGACTGTATTTTGCATAAAGATGAAATTCCTGGCATGGCATATAAAGTTCTATGAGAACTGGCTACCTTTATTTTTTCTAGCTTCATATCCATTTTCTTCTTTTTTTCCCCATCCTATGCTTCAGATACACTGACATACATAATTTATTTGTACAAGCTGTTCTTTTGCCTGGGATGTCCTTTTATTTTCTGTTTGCTTCGCAATATGCTCATTTGTTAAGATCTGACTTAGTCATTTTTCCAAGAATGATGTCCTTGAGGTCCTGACATAGGTTTAGTGTTCTTTCCTCTGTGCTCTCACGGCACTTTACACACTCTGCTACCATAGCAATTATCATTACATTATTGACATTGCTTATACCACTCTCATCTCCAAAATAGGTTGTGAGATCTTTAATGGTAGAATGCAATTAGATTTTTCTGTATCTCAGCTTAGCCTAAGGCTAAGTACAACACAGTATACCATAAGTTTGCTGAATACATAAAGGTTCTGCTTATCACTTTTCTTTATGAAGTTTTGACATACTGTTAATTGTCTTACTATTTAAGGTACTAAAATGTAGATATAATACAAAAGAACCAACTGTAATCTTATTTAAATTCTTAAATGGTTCCAAGTCTTTATCTTGTTGGATTATATTACTCTGCAGACTTTCTTTTTGTTCTGCCAGTCTCTCAAATATGAATTTGAACCAAACCATTAAAAAATACTAGAATAAATGTGACACTAATTTTCTGAACCCAAACGTTAAATTTTCTTTGTACGAAGCTACTTACCAAATCAATTTTAAAAAGACAAAACATCATAACCAGTTGGAAGCCAATTCAAACTGTAAGTTTCAGAATTTAGTAATAGAGCCAACAGTATTCTCTGAATTAAACCTGAATCAAATAACTGTTTTTCATTTGGTTAAAGTGCTTTTACTCAAAAGTTATATTGGTCATTTTAGTTTATTTCCACTTCATTTCTTCATTTATGATTTTATTGTCTACTCAAGTCAAATAAGATTAAAACTTCAATTTTTGTTCTCATATTGCTCTAGAAATTAAGGCACCTGCTTTCCTCCGCTGTGAAAGAGGAATATGGGCACGCTGGAATTTTTCAGTAACTTCTTCAAACTTCTGTTTTCTTTGTTGAAGTATTTGTTCTCTAATTTGGTGTTCTTTTTCTTCTTGTTCTTTTCGTTTTCCTCAAAAGCTCTATATTTAAAACACAAAGTAGGCAACATAAATAGGTGGTAAGTTTAAAAAATAGTTTCAAAATGATGCATTTATTATATAACAATGTTTTCATATTTCAAAATTTTACTTAAAAATAACATATTTTAAATTTTTTAAAACAAGTGTTTGCCAAAGACTTCTTTCTTTGTAAATGTAATTTCAGAACTTTATCCAGGTCTCTTGCAACTAAGAGAAGATTCTCTAATGCGTCCCTTTCTAATTTCTGACAGGTCTGCATACCTATTCCCACTTGCAAACTGTCCTGTGGAAAAAACCTTTTCTAAGGAAGCTATGCCATTTTCTGTAATGTGAAGAATGAATTCATTAGTGAAAGAAGTAACTTTGAAAATTATGAGGTATTCAATAAAATCTGTACATTTTTTTCTTTTGGACCACAAGTTTAAAATTGGCTGTCATTTTAAGTTGGAACTGTGCTAAAAATTCAGGAAATTTACATAAAAATGTGAATTTCCAGTTTCTCTTCAAAATTTGGAAGAGCTGGCAAATCTGGATTCTTAATCACACATAGCTCCAAACACCTGCCCCAATCCCTGCCATTCC
The DNA here is from genome assembly GCF_001698545.2 of Rhinopithecus bieti. Taxonomy (NCBI): domain Eukaryota; kingdom Metazoa; phylum Chordata; class Mammalia; order Primates; family Cercopithecidae; genus Rhinopithecus; species Rhinopithecus bieti. The sequence continues at coordinate 472,031 of NW_016809126.1, read as the reverse complement.
CTATTTTTCTTAACTTTCTTATTTCATTTATTTCTGATTGCTCCCAGACACTTGAAATTTATGTTCTCTAGTTTAAGCTGTACTGTCTGAAAAATTGATTTTGTCCTTGGAAGACTCTGTGTGTGTGTGTGTGTGTGTGTTCGCACATGTATGTGTGTATGATTCAATAATTATTTGCTGGAAAATGAAAAAAAAAGAAAAAAGATGAGCCTACAAATCACTGATAGAGAAACCTCCAAAGCGAACTCCTTAGAATGCATGGGGTTAGGAGATGGTTGGTAAGAACTCTTTTAGAATTTTTAGTGCCATAGGTTACTATTAACCATCTTTCTAAAGACCTCTCCTGGCTAGAACATTATTCTACTCTAAATAGCTCCGATTAAGGGAGCTATATATACTTTCAGGTGATAGAGAACCATAGATCTCCAAGTGGTCCAACATATGAGATAGGTAGAATGTAGTGATATAGCACCAGAGGTGGGGGAGAAGATTTTTAGCTCCCTAAACAATCTCCTTCAAGAATCTCCCCAGGTCAAGATAAGAAGTTGCTTTTACCATTTGATTCAACATAATATTAGAAGTTGTAGCCAGAACAAGTAGGCAAGAAAAAAAAAGAGGCATCCAGACTAGAAAGGAAAAAGTAAAATTAACTCTAATCCAGATGACATAATCTTATATTTAGAAAACCCTAAAGATTCCACCTAAAACCATCACTAATAAATGAATTCAGCAAAGTTGCAGGATACAAAATCAAAACATATAAACCAGTTGCATTTCTATACACTTAACAATGAACAATCCAGAAAGGAAATAAACAATCTTAATTTACAATAGCACAAAAATGCTTAGGAATAAACTTAACCAAGGAGGCAAAAGACTTATACACCAAAACTGTAAAACATCACTGAAATAATTTTAAAAGATGCAAATAAATGTAAAGACCTACCATGTTCATGAATTCAAAGAAGATATCGTTAAGAAGACAACACTACTCAAAGCTACCTTCAATCTATTCAATTCCTCAAATCCCAATGACTTTTTTTTTCTTTGCAGAAATAGAAAAATCCACTTTAAAATTTACATACAATGTCAAGGAACCCTGAATAGCCAAAAATAATATTGGAAAAAAAAAAAAACAACCCAAAACGGAATGTTTCACCCTTCCTGATTTCAAAACTTACTACAAATTTATGGTAATCAAAGCAGTGTGGTACTGGCATAAAGATGGACACACAGACTAATGGAATGAATAGAGAGCCCATAAATAAACCCTCTTATATATGGTCAAATGATTTTCCACAAGGATGCCAAAACCATCTAATGAGAAAAGGACAATCTTTATAGAAAATTGTGTTGGATATCTGGATACTGCAAAACAATATAGTTGGACTCTTACCTTACAGCACATATAAAAATTACTCCAAAGTGGATCAAATATCCAAATATAAGAACTAAAATTCAGAAGAGAACATACAGAAAAGCTTCATGATACTGGGTTTGACAATAATTTCTTGGTATCACACTAAAAGCACAAACAAAAGGAAAAATAGATAAGTTGAACTTCATCAAAATTAAAAACTTTTGTGGATCCAAGGACACTATCGACAGAGTAAAATGGCCACACAGGAAATGAGAGAAAATATTTGCTATCACATATCTGATAAGGATTGATATCAAGAACTTCAACAACTCAACAACAACAAAAACAACCTGATTTAAAAATATGGGCAAAAGACTTGAATAGAAATTTCTCTAAAGAAGATATACAAATACAAACACATGAAAAGATGCTCAACATCATTAATCATTAAGAAAATGCAAATTAAAACCACAATGAAATGCCACACCCCACCAATTAGGATGACTATTATTTAAAAAACAAAACAAAATAAAAAATAGGAACTATTGGTAAGGATGTAGAGAAACTGGAATTCTTATGCATTGCTGGTAGAAATGTAACATGGTGCAGCAGCTGTGGAAATTGGTATGCTGATTCTTCAAAAAATTAAACATAGAATTACCATAAGATAAAAGAGTTTCACTTTGAGGACTATATCCCAAAGAAGTGAAAACAGGGACTCAAAGAGATATTTTTATATCCATTTTCATAGTAACATTATTCATAATAGCCAAAAGGTGGAAGCAATCCAAGTGTTCATAAATGGATGAATGGATAAACAAAATGTGGCATAGACATACAACGGAATTTTTTTCAGTCTAGAAAGGAAGAAAATTCTGGCACGTGCTACACATAAATGAATCTTGAAAACATTCTGCTAAGTGAAATAAGCCAGTCTCAAAAGGACAAATGTTGTAAGATTTCACTTTAAATGAGGTACCTACAGTATTCAAATTCATAGAGACAGTAGAATGGGGTTTACCAGCTGGTGGGGAGGGAAGGATGGGGAGTTAGTGCTTAATGGGTACAGAATTTCAGTTGGGCAAGACGAAGTTTTGGAGATGGATAATGATGATGGTTACACAACAATGTGAATGTACTTAATGTAGTCTTTGAAGACAGACAAAAAAGAGATTAAATAGAGAGTCATAATAGAGTATTCTACTTTCTGTTGGGAGGAAGGAGGCACAGCTTGCTTAGCAGAAGCTAACAGAGTCAACTTAAAAAGTTCCAAATTCTACATTCATATGCTCTTGAGATTAAAATAATGTGTCAAGCAGATAAAATCACATGTCAAGCACTCCTGTGGTAGCCATAGTCACTCTCCAAACATAATGTTCAATGAAGCAGGATTATGTAGTCCCCTCCCCTTTAATCATTGTGGCCCTGTGACTTTCTTATTACCAACAGAATGTTATGGAAGTGATACTGTGTGACTTACCATGCTAGAATTTTGCAGTTTCCAACTTGGACTTCTGGAATGCTCACTCCAGGAAAAGCCCAACCCCATGTAAGAATTTTAGTGCCTTTGGGATCACCATGCTGAAAAGAAGCCCAAGCTAGCTAACAGGCAAGACAGCATTGGAGAGAGATAACTGGCTTGGTTCCAACTGTTCTAGCCTTCTCAGCCTAGCACAAGACATGTGACTGAAGAAACTATCTTGGATATCCAACGAAGTGGAATCTTCAGATAACACCAACCACAGCACAAATCTGAGTGCAATAGCATGAGACTTCCAAGGGAGAATAAACCAGCTCAGCCATGCAACACAGATTTTTAATAAGCTGTTTTAAGCTACTAAATTTTAGGGTGGTTTGTTATAGAGAAGCAAATGACCAGAATAATAACTTTAAGTCAGTATATTAAAAACCAGTTAACATTTATTTAGTAGAGATGGGGAGAAATGTTTATTAACAAAAATGGTTTACTTTCTTCTTTATGTTATTTTAAAAGGATTACATCCATTTATTATGTATGCTTTTCTGAAGAATAAAACTTTTTTTGATTTTAGAAATTAGTTTTATGATATTAAAATCTTCCTAGCAAATAGCACTACATCATGCATTATTCAGTTTCTGAGTATCAGTGCACTGCAACTGCCAACTTAGGCAACTGTCATCTTTATGGCTCATGGCTGATAGTGCGGCATGTAACTGCATAAAACAACTTATACCTATGACATTTTTTAAAACAGAGATGACTGTTCCAGGGATTTTTTTTGTACTATTGTATTTTTCTTTTAGAGCACTATCTAGTTTACTGGTAATGAGAACAATTTACATTTATCTAGTTAGGTAAGGAAGGAATCTTAGTCAGCTGATATGTATAACTGATTTATGTTAGTGATATTTCAGTGATCCTTACAGATTTGTTTCCTGGGCAAATGCTTTGATGGTCTGTCCTTTAATATGGCTGATATGGAGCTAACTCTAGACAAAACTGTATATCTGAGAGTTGGTTTGAGAAATCCATGGCTGCCTAGATGCTCAGGGGAATTTGTTAAATCGTAAGTTTATAAGCCTTCCTCTAATTAAAGTATTTGAAGTCGTTTGGTAATATCTCGTATCTGAGTTATCAAAAAAGACACTAAACATTTATGTCATATTGCAGACACTCATGAAAACAAGGAAACAAAAGTTATTTGTTTAATATTTCAAAACAGGCAACATGAATTAACAACTATCTCACTGGTACTGAGTGAAATCATGGTAAACTAAATTATTAGCTTGCAAGTAGGGCAAAATCTCAGACCTTTCACAGTTTCTGACTTAGCACTTGCTGGAATGGATACTAAGTAAGACCCAATTGCAAATATACACGGGCTGAAGACCTAAGAATGGAAAAGCTTGAAAAATTTATTTGACTACATTAATATCAGATCAAGTTTTTGACTATGTATTAATATCAGACAAATTTATTAGAGTGCTATTAATATTGGACTTTAAGAAATGGAGTATTACTAGAGATAAAATACAACATTTCATAATGATAGAAAGGTCAATTCATCAGGAAGGCACAAAAATTATATAGACATATGAACCTAATAACAGATCTTCAAAATACATAAGGCAAACACAGAACTAAAGATAGAAACGGACAAATCCACAATCCTAGCTGCATATCGTAACATTCTTTCTTAGAACAACCGGACAAAAGTGTCAGTAAGAGGCCGAACGTGGTGGCTCACGCCTGTAATCCCAGCACTTTGGGAGGCCGAGGCAGGTGGATCAGGAGGTCAGGAGATTGAGACCATCCTGGCTAACACCGTGAAACCCCGTCTCTACTAAAAAAGTACAAAAAATTAGCCGGGCATGGTGGCGGGTGCCTGTAGTCCCAGCTACTCTGGAGGCTGAGGCAGGAGAAGGCGTGAACTGGGGAGGCGGAGCTTGCAGTGAGCCGAGATCGCACTACTGCACTCCAGCCTGGAAGACAGAGTGAGACTCTGTCTCCAAAAAAAAAAAAAAACAGAAGTATCAGTAAGAATACAGAATATTTGAACAACGCTATCAGCTACATCAATCTAGTTGATATTTATAGAAGAGTAATAATTTATACCCAACAATAATACAGTCTTTCCCCAAGTACACCATAAAAATCTAATGCTGAGCCATAAAAGAAGTGTTAATGAATTTCATAAGATTTAAATCGTACAGAGTATGTTCTTTGACCAAAACACATTTACATTAGAAATCAATGACGATATCTAGAAAAGCTCCAAATAACTGAAAATTAAAGAAAAAATGAAAACACTGTACTAAATAAACCACGGATCAAAGAAAAAAATCTAAAGAGAAGTAAAAAAAAAAACATTTTGAATGACATAAAAATGAAAATACAGCATACTGAATTTGTTAAATGCAGTTAAAAGAGCGTTTGGAAGAAAATTTATATTTAATTTAATTTAATTTTATTTTTTTTGTAGAGATGGGGGGTCTTGATTTGTTGCCCGGGCTAGTCTTGACTCCTGGCCTCAAGAAATCCTCCTACTTTGGCTTTCCAAAGTTCTGGGATTACAGGCAGCGAGCCACCATGCTTGGCCAATTTATAATTTTAAATGCTATATCAGAAAAGGGGAAAGGTTTAAAATCAACGACTTCAGTTTCCACCTTAACAAGATAGAAGATGAGCAAATTTATCCTGAAGAAGAAAGAATCTAATAAAAAGAAAATAAACTGATGAAATAGTAAGCAAAAAAATAGAGAAAACACAGACAAGTTGCTTTGGAAAATGTTAAGAATATTGATAAGTTCCTAGCAAGAACAATGAAGAAAAAACGGGAAAACAAAAATTAATAATATCACGAATGCAAGACAGGATATCATTACAAATACCACAGGCCTTAAGAAATAACAGGAGAATATTACAAACAACTTTATACTAATAAATTCAACAACTTAGGTAAAATGGACCAATTTCTTAAAAGAAACTACTTTCCAAAACTGACACAAAAGACAATAAAATATGAAAACCTCTACACATTAATAAAATGTAATTTATAATTAACAAGTTTCCCACAAAAAAACTCTAGTTTCAGATATAATTTTTTTTGGTCAAACATTTAAAAAAGAAACGACAATCATATACAACCTTTTTCAAAATATAGAAGTGCAGAAAACACTCCCCGCCATGTTTTATAAGGCCAGCATAACTATGATTCCAAAACCCAACAACACATTACAAGCAAAGAAATTTATAGCCCAATATCTCTCATTGACATTACACAAAAATCCTTCACAAAATACAGGTTAAGCATCTCTAATCCACAAATCCAAAATCTGAAATGCTGCAAAATTTGAAACTTTTGAGCACTGACATGAAGACTGAAAGTCTGCCTTTGTTTGCTGTTGTTGTCGTCTGACAGCTGATACAGGTATTCTGGTGATGCTACTGTACTGGTTCATTACCTTAAATACATTACTTTTTCATTGTGTTAATGTTATCTGTTATATATTTTACTTTTAAGTAGTTAAGTGTGAATAAGTACAAGAAAATGATTGCTTATGAGTAGCATATAAATTCAGACTCTGGAATGATGGTGATGACCAAACAACCACAGATTGTCCACATGGCTGACTGAGATAATGACACTTTTGCTTTTTGACGGTTCAGTGTACACAAACTTTGTTTCATGCACAAAATTATTTAAAAATATTACATTAAAATTACCTTAGGCTATGTGCATAAGGTGTTTATCAAACATAAATGAATTTCATGCTTAAACTTGAGTCCCAATCCTGATAACTCATTATGTATATGCAAATATTCCAAAAGTTAAAAAAAAATTAAAATCCACCACACTTCTAGTTCCAAGCATTTTAGATAACGAGCATTCAATCTGTATTAGCAAATAAAATCCAGCAATTTATAAAAATAACATCATTACCAAATGAGGGTTATTCATGGAATGCAAAATTAGTGAATTTCACTATATTGACAAAAAAGAGGAAAGCGATATGATCATCAAAATAGATTTAGAAAAACTATTTGACAATATTCTATGCACATTCATAAAAATTCTCAGCAAACTAGGAATGAGAGGAAACTTCTTCAATCTGATAGCGGGCACCTACCCAAATTCCCTAGCTAGCAGCATAGTTAATGGTGAAATAGTAAATACTTCCCCAAAAGGTAGAAGGCAAAGAGGGTTACTCATACTACTTCTATTCCCCAATTGCACTGGAAGTACTCCTAGAAAGTTTACTGAGACCAACAAAAAAGTAAAAGCCATATTGACTGGAAAGACAGACATTATATTCTCTTTATTTGCAGATGATATAATTATATAACTAGAAAATCATAAGGAATATATAAAATAACTCCTGGAACTAATGAGAAAATTTAACAAGTTCTTAGAATACAAGGTCAATATAGAAAAATAATTTGTATTTCAACATATAAGCAACAAACAATTGAAAATGAAATTTAAATCATTCATAAAGCATTATAAAATACAAAATACTTAGGAGTCATTTAACAAAGACATGCAAGACTTCTGCATTGAAACTAGAAAATGCTGCTGAGAGAAATTAAACAAACAAACAAACAAAAAACCCCAACCAAAATAAAGGGTTGGGGGAAGAGAAGAGACAAGCTATGTTCACGGATTTCATGGACTGCAAGACTCAATTTTATTAATGCAATTAGAATTGTTATCAAGTCTGTCTAAATTTATCTACAAATTCATCACAATCCTACTCAAAACCAGGCAGATCTATTTATAGGGAAAAGTAAAAATACCTAGAATAAGCAAAACTATCTTGAATCAAAACAAAATCGGAGGCTACACACTATCTTATTTCACTATAAAGAAGTGGTTCTCAACTGAGGAAAGTTTTGCTCCTTCCCCCTCAAGTAGACCTTTGACAATGTCTAGAGACATTTTAAATGGTCATGACTGGGGTGTGCTACTGGTATCTAGTGGACAGCAGGCAAGGGTGCTACTAAACATCCTATACTTCATCCTGAAATTCCTATATGGTAGTCCCCCCACAAGTAATTATCTTATCCACAATGTCAATAGTACTGCTGTTAAGAATTCCTACTATAATGCTACAATAATCAAGACAGTGTAGTATTAGTATAAGAGTAAATAGACCAATGGAACAAAATACAGAGCACAGAAGTAGACCCTCCATTGATTTTCAAAAAAGGCATCAAGGCCACTGATGAAAGGAAATTATTTTCCAACAAATGGTGCTAGAGCAACTAAATACACTTATGTGAAAAAACTACTCAACCCTTATATCATACTACACACATATAATTTGAGTTGAATGATAAAACTAGACTGAAAATCTGTAAGTCTGAACTTCCCAGAAGAAATCAAGAAGACTAGCTTTATGACCTTAGGGTGGACAAAATGTCTTAGAGAAGACACAACAAGCACTAGCCATAGAACAAAAAATTGATAATTGTATGTCATCATAATGTAAAACTGCTCTTTGAAAGATTTCATTAAATAAACGAAAAGGCAAGCCACATGTTAGAAGAAAATACTTGCAATATATATCTGTGACGAAGAACTTGTACCCAGAATATATATGTATCTTACAATTCAACAAGAAGACAAACAACCCAACTTAAAACATGGACAAAATATTTGAATAGATATTTCATAAAAAACTTAGGAATGGCACATCAGAGAAGTGTAAACTAAACCCAATTTATACATACTATATGGCTAAAATTAAAAAGGCTGACTGGGAAGGTTATAAAGCCACTGGGACTCACATGCATTGCTGGAGGGTGTGTAAAAAAGGTCAGACCTTTTGGAAAACTGTTTGACACCTTCTTATATGTTAAACATACACACAAAAAAGCAATTCTACTTTTAGTTTACTCAGAACAAATAAAATGTATATCCACAAAAGATTTCCTACTTATGGATTCTCTCATGTTTTACCATTTTGGTTATAATTATCCTTCTGCCAGCAGCTTTATTACTAGTCCCAAATTAGAGTAACCTAATGCCTATCAATAGAAGAATGGATAAATAAATTATGATATATTTTTACAATGGAATACCATTCAGCAATAAGAATGAACTAATACATGGATGAATCTCAACAGGAAAAATTAACTCCAATGATAGGAATTATAACAGTGGTCACTATGAAGGATGGAGATTGACTGCAAGAGGTTTGAGGGTATATTCTGGGGAATGATAATGATAGACTATAGAGTGTAAAGCTCAGTTTGAACAGAAGTGAGAACATGAGGGGATGGGATTAACAGATTAACAGAAAAAGGGTAATAAGATAAATGGATTGGAGGACCTGGTGGGGTTTTAGAACTGTTGAATTCAGGGTACTAGAGGAACTGACATGGAAAAATAGGAGACATAGATCAGAGATTGAGATGACTGAAATTGAGATTTTGGAGGTGAAGTAGTAATTGGTAATAGTTGAGGTGATGTGCCATTGAATGGGTGAAGTTCAAGAAAATGACAAATCATTAGGCTGGATGAATGGTCTATGCGGACGCTAAAATCACAAAGAATGATCACTAGAATAGTGGTAGGGAGACAAAAAGAGCCAAGTTGCTAAAATTTTCAAGGAATGACACAGAGGATCTATAGATGACTGCAGTTAGGAAAAGGAGGGGTAAGCAGTATATTTTGATGGCATGTGCTTGAAGAGAGCTGGAGGATTTTAGAGAAAAGGGAGAGCAATGGCCAGAAATGACAACAAAGAGCAAAGATGACACCTTTATATCTATCTTTGAGTATCTTCACACTTTCCATGATATCACTTTCTACCTCCCTCTCACATCCTTTATCATAGAGTAAACAGAAGCTATAAGCACAGACCTTATCATGTATCCAAAAAAATACTTCATCCATGTTTTCCTCAATTTGGGGTTCTAGAAACAATTTCTAATATAATCACATATCTTCAGTTGCTTTAAGTCTTAATTGTTTTGGGGGGTTCTTGGGGGTGAAAGTTTCCCATGTTTACTTTCTTCCCAAAAGCACTGTGCATGTGAGCATTTATATGATTGGCATTTATATTTTGGATAGAGGGATACTATCAGGGTGCTAGGGACTGATTTGGAAAGAATGTTTGGGAGAAGGCTGTTGGCAAAGCAAAGTTTGTCATTACATATAAGGTGACCTGTGAAAATGATCATCATTCATTACAAGTGCTTAGTATGGTCAGGTACTATAAATGCTAAGTATTTTATATGTATTACCTTGTTTTATCCCACAGCAGTTCTCTGAGGTAAGCATTTTACAGACAAAAAACTTGAATCTTAAAAAGGTTAAGTAACTTGTGCAAGGCCACATAACTATTAAGTGGAAGAACTGGGAGTCTAAACTAGGCAGCCTGATTCTATCTGGTTTTAAATGAGTATACACTATGTAACAACCTTTCCGTAATTTTTTTTTCTTGAAAGTACTTTCATCTCCAACTTCCACACATAACATGAATTTGTTTTCCCATGGAACCCTAAGCTTAACCTTACCATAGGATTTATCTCACTATATTGTAATTATTTACTTTTCTGCATTGCTTATCAGACTCTAAGTATCATAAGTTCAGTGTCTGTGTCAGCACATAGCATAGGGCTCGGAATACAGCAGCATGCAATACCATTGTCAAATGAAATAATTAATTGCATTTTAACTGTCTGTCTTCCCCATGATACTCTCCAAGTTCATTGAGTGCAGAGCCTGAAATTTTAATTTCTGGAATTCCTGTTCCTAACACAATGCTTTGTATCTGGTAGATGCTTAATAAATAATTGTTTAATAAATGTTTGACTATATGTCAACTTCAAATATAATCAGAGCACTTTTAAAAGCCGTTATCTATTATTTTGATTTAATAATGTATATGTTCAGTATATAACAGTAAGTACAACAGATATGGTTCAGGCAGGTATTTATTATCTAGCGAGGCAAGCTAACAAAACCAAGTAAACAAAGAATTACTAATTGTCATAAGTGCTAGGAAGTAAAGAAACTCTAGTTTGAGATAGGGAGCCAGGGGAACCCACTTTAAATAAGGTAAACAGAGAATATTTCTCTGGAGATATTTAAGCTAAAAAACTCCAAATACACATGGGAAAATCATTTTAAAAATGGGGAAAAAAGTGCTGTAGGCAGAAACAGTATGCAAAGGCCCTGAGTTGAGAGGGAAAAAAACTTAGCATGTTTGAGAAATTGAGAAAATAACCACCAACTCAGCAATATTTGGCAATGATGAATGATGGATTTCCAAAGCTAAGAGATGGTATTTTCCTTGTTATTGTCCAGAAGTTATTTTGATAGCAAATTATCATCAGCATTATTTCATATTGTTCCACGGTGGCCAGGTTTTCTGGGCTAAAATGTATACAGAAAGTAATAATAATTTTATGCAGTATTTTATGGGACTGGAGAAAATAAAGCCTGTGTTAGGTTGAGCCACATTAAACCAGGGATGGAGTGTGACCAATAAGCAGACATTTCTACTCCTGAACTCAATGATAGGCCAATAATAAAAAGTTTTAATAAGCAATCATAGTGATGATTACTATATTCTTTCATTACTCCATGACTATTTACAGAATTCCTTTTATATTATTCGGTGCCAGGCACTGGTAAGTGCTGTGAGAATAGAAGGAACTGGCAATAAAAATGAGAAAGCTTCTCTACCATTGTAGAACTCAGAGTTGAGAAAGTACATTTTTGCTTCCTATTTACCCTGGAATTAGTCTTTTTTGCAGAAGAAACACAATCTGCCTTAGCAACTTTGGAAGCGTCTGTTTAACATGTGCAGTTCTGCCTCATGAAACATGTAGAGCACCTTGGCTCAAATGTGAGCCATCTCATCAAATGACAGCTATATGCCAAACTACTTGTTCTAGTTTCCCAGGAGTCTACAGCTATGGGTATCATTTTCCTCTGTTGGAAATACTCTTAAGAAATGAGCAAATAAACATCATGGCAACAGTTTAACAATAGAACCTAGGGAGTAGTATTTAGAGTATCTGAGGTCACAGGAGACAAACGTAGAACTGAAGAACTTGCCTTTTGTGATACATTTCTTTTTTCTGGATGGAACTATATTTCAGATCTAAGTAGTTACAACTTTCTAGAGATATGATAATATTAAACTGTAAAGCTAAACATATTTTGAGATAATTAGAAATTAAAAAATTAAAATAAGGAAAATTGTTCTTCTTGCAAATTAAAAAATGCACTTGGAGACATAGTTTCTAGAAATGAAAATATCATTTTAACAAACAATAATGCCAACAATAAGCCTACAAGAAATAGAACTAAACCCAATAATATACTGTGAGTTTTCATTGCCTGTCAAATAAACATGTGTCCCAGATTATGATTCTGTGCTTTCTGAGACTTAAAATTATTTGAAATCCTAAAAGAATGTATTGAAAATCATATTTTCCAACAGATTGTCTTTCACCTGACTGTAAAAGAAAACAAATGAAAGGTTGAAAATCACCCTCAATACACTATCACAGGGTAAAACACCCAAACAATAAAGATTCATAGAACTAGTAATATACATCATACAAAGGAAAAACATAAAAGTACCTCATTTCTCTAAAGGCTGAGGTGTCAGTGAAGAGAAACATATCAATTAACTAAAGCTCAAAAATTCAGTAACGAGATCACTTAGGTCCTCATTCACTATTCTTAGATTTCAGTTCTAACAAAATCCTTTTATTCGGTAGGTTAAAATGTATTAGAAATATTTTTAAAATGTGAAGGAGCTGCTAGAAGGAGAAATACTAACATTAAAAAGAAACAAATTCTGCTTCTGGGAAAATGGAGGTAGACATACTTTTTCTATTTCTCTCACTAAGTACAACTAAAACTCCTGTGCATGATATATACAGTTTGCCCTCCATATCTGTGGGTTCCATATCTATAGATTCAACCAACCCTGGATTGAAAATACTTGGGAAAAAAACAATAAAAATAACAATACAGCAATAAAAATAATACAAATAAAAATACAGTATAACAACGATTTACACAACATTTACACTGTATTAGTTATTATAAGTAATCTAGAAAAGATTTAGAGCATATGAGAGGACGTGCATAGATTGTATGCACATACTCCACAATTTTATATAAGGGCCTTGAGCATCTGTGGATTTTGGTATCCCTGGGGGTCTTGGAACCAATCCCCAGCAGATACCGAGGGACAACTACACACACACACACACCCCCCATAAGAAGAGTCTGAGAAGTGAAGAAGAGGAGGTCAGCAGGCTAGGGACCTTGGCGCCTGAGGAAGGACATGGTGATTAAGTTCTCTGGGTTTTCTTTTTGCTTCATATATTCCAGACTTGGAGCAGAAAAAAGCTGGAAGCATCAAAAAGCTTACACACACACACACGCGTGTGCGCGCACACAAACACACACACACACCAACTAAAGTTTGCGCTTTCTAGCCTCAGGATAAGGAAAAGATCAGCATAGCTAGGCAGAAAACTTAGGCAATAATCCTGCTACTCCATCCGAACACCACAGAAAATTGTGGTTCCACTCCCATCCAGCCAGAAAAGACTGAATGGTGAGCTTAGATTTCTACCCTTGCCTCCCTTATAACAATGTGCTCTCAACCCTGCTGTAGGGATGTTGTCAGAGAAGCTGAGTAGAACGTCTGGCTTTCATCTCCACCTGGTGGTAATGTGGTCTTCTCCTCACCCTGGTATTAGCAGAGACTATGTGGCAAGTCTGGATTTTCACCTACCCAGCAGGAAGAGATGCCCTACCTCTCCATAGTGGGTGATATCTGAGGAGGCCTGCAGAGAGACATGAGGAAGCCTGCAGTGAGACATGACTTTCATCACCATCCAGCAGTAATAAGGCCACCTCCACTGTGGTATCAATGGAGACCATGTGAGAAGCTGGAACTCCTGCTACTGCTCAGCAGTAATAAGGAACCCTCCTACTCGTCTGGTGTCCACAGAGGCTGATTGATGAACCTTGGCTTCTATCTCCATCTTTCCATGGTGAGGCTGCATCCCTTCTTCCCCCACTAGAGCAGTGTCAGAGAGAGCCAGCTAAAGTTGAAGGTTTAAATAAGCCACAGAATCTTAGAATAGAATATGAAAATGTTCAGGTTTCAAGAGAAAATCACTTGTCATTCCAAGAACCAGGAAGCTCTCAAACTGAGTGAAAAAAGACAATCAACATACGCCACCATCAAGATGACAGGAATGTTAGAATTATTTGCTAAAATTTTAAAGCAGCCACGACAAAAATGCTTCAATGAGCACGTCTGCAGATGAAAAAATAGTCTCAGAAAATAAATAGAAGACATAAAGAATCAATATAAAGAAGAGTCAAATGAAAAAATTTAGAATTAAAAAATGCAACGACTGAAATAAAAAACTCAGTAGATTTATTAGGAGATCCTCATTTTATGAGGCCAGCATCATCTTGATACCAAAGCCTGGCAGAGACACACACAAAAAAGCTAATTTTAGACCAATAGAAGATGTCAATTTTCCCCATCCCACATTGATATACAAGTATAATGCAATTCCTATGAAACTCCCAACAATAATTTTTGCAGGTTTAGGTTATTCTAAATTTTATATTCAAAGGCAGATTAGAATACCTAAAACAATTTTGTAGAAGAACAAAGTGGGAAGAATCAGCCTACATGATTTGAAGACTTATTGTATAGCTACAGTAATCAAAATTGTGGAGTGTTGATGGAAGAATAGACACAAAAATTAGTAGAATAGAATAAAGAACCCCAGAATAGATGCATACAAATATGCTCAACTGATTTTGACAGGGTGCAAAACAATTCATGGAGGAAAGGTAGCCTTTTCAACAAATAACGCTGGGCCAATTGGACATCTGGAGACAAAACACATCCCCCAAAAAACTATCAAACAAAACCACCAAACTTTGATAAACATCTGATACTTCATACAAAGATTAACTAAAACTGGATCACAGACTTAACTGTAAAACATAAAACTATAATACTTTGAGGATAAAACACAGGAGAAAATCTTCAGAACCTAGGGCTAAGCAAAGAGTTCCTAGACTTCACACCAAAAGCACAGTCCATAAAAAGAAAAACCAGTAAACTGAATTTCATCAAAATTCAGAATTTCTCCTCTGGAAGAGACTCTATCAAGAAGATGGAAAAACAATCTCCAAGGTAGGAGAAAATATTTACAAGCTACATATCTGACAAAGGACTAGTATCTAGAATATATGTAGAGCTCTCAAAACTCAATAATAAAAGAATACAAATGTAAAGAAATGAATACAAATGTAAAGAAATGAATACAAATGTAAAGAAATTAAAAATGAATATAAATGTAAAGAAAATTTCACTAAAAGAGAACAGATGGTAAATAAAATATGAAAAGATAATCTGCATCATTAGCAATTTTGTACTTCCCTAAGTACAAATTAAAACCACAATGAGATATTACTACATACCTATCAGAATGATTAAAATAAAAAAGTGACAATACCAAATGCTAGTGAGGATGAGGAAAAGCTCGATCATGCTTATACTCTGAAAAACAGCTGGCAGTTTTTAAATACACTAAACGTGCAACTACCATGTGACCTACCTAGAGTACTCATGGTCACTTATCCCAGAGAAATAAAAGCTTATGTTTATACAAAAACCTACACATGAATGTTTTTATCAACTTTATTTATAATAGACTGAGATATCATGTCCTTCAATGGGTGAATGGTCAAACTCTGGTGCATCCACATCATGAAATAATAATAAATATTCAGCAATAAAAATAAAAAAGCTAGTGATACACACTACAACTTGAATGAATCCCAAATAACTGTACTGAGTGAGAAGAGCCAACCCCAAAGGTTATATATGGTATGATCCCATTTATACAACACTCTGGAAATGAAAAAAAACTGTAGAAATGGAGAACATCATATTAGTGATTTCCAGGGGGTGGGACTGGGAGAGAAGTAGGTGTGGCTATAAAGGGACAACACTTGAGGGATCTTTATGCTGATGGAAGTGTTCTGTATCTTGACTACAAACATCTTATTATCCTAGTTGTGATACTGTACTATAGTTTTACAAGATGTTATCACCGGGGGAAACTGGGTAAAAGGTATGTGGAATCGCTCTGTTTTATTTTTTACAATTGCCTGTGAATCTACAATTACCTCAAAATAAAGAGTATAATTTGGTTTAATTTAATTTAATTTATTATTTTTTTTTAAATGGAGCCTTGCTCCGTCACCCAGGCTGGAGTGCTGTGGCGTGATCTTGGCTCACTGCAACTTCTGCCTCCCAGGTTCAGGAGATTCTCTTGCTTTAGCCTCCTGAGTAGCTGGGATTACAGGAGTGTACCACCATGCCGGGCTAATTTTTGTATTTTTAGTAGAGACAGGGTTTCACCAGGTTGGCCAGGCTGGTCTTGAACTCCTGACCTCAAGTAATCCACCCGCCTCGGCCTCCCAAAGTGCTGAGATTAAAGGCGTGAGCCACTGCGCCCAGCCAAGAGTTTAATTTTAAAAAGAGAAATTACAAGAAGATAGATAATCCTCGATGCAAGAACTCACCAAGTTTAACTGTTACAGGCTACTTATTATAGACTAAATAAAGCTTAACAGCTCAAAGGCAGTACAATAATATAATGGAGAATATTAATGCTCATAATAATGATTCTAGGGTAAGAAGATCAAACCACCTTTATCATAAACTATATGAAAGATTACAGAAATATGCATTGTATTTTAGAAAAATTTATGTTAAAATGTTAAAGTTTTCATAATCTACAAGAATTCCATTTCTGGCAATGCTGATCATGCTTCACCTATAATTAATCCTTGACTCCTATTGACCCTGTCTACTCAATCCAACTCCACCTCCATAACCATCCTCTTGCCTAGAACATTATAACAGCTTTCTACTGTACTCTTTGCCTCCAGCCTGTTTTCAATTCATCCTCTACCCCTTTGCTATAATGAGCTAAAATATAAATCTGATCATGACACTCCTCTGATTTTGTTCCTTCAACAGCATCTCTAATTTCTTTAGATTGTCATAAAAGTTATTTCATAAAATGTGTACTATCAACACTGTAACTTCATCTCATGATACTCTTACACATATTCCCATGCATCAGCTACATACAACTTTTGTCCTGTATTTCATAACATTAGGCTTTTTCACATATTGTTCTCTCTAAATAAAACATCTCCCTTCCTCTTCATCTTCTCTGGCTAACTCTTGGTTAACTAATACAAAAGACTTTGTTCTTCCAGGAATTCTTTCTTGTCCTTTAAGTCTATGGCATGTGCTTCCATAGAATCTTGGAAGTGATGCTATTGTAGTACTTACTGCATAGCATTTCCATCTTTTATTATTTCACTATCAGTAATCTGAGGGCAGAAATTATGCTTTGTATCTTTTTATCCTTCAGAATATGAAACCTTGGGGTTTCCTAGTAAATGTTAGTTGAGTGAATAAACAACTGTCTTATGTCACAACATTTTAAATAGTCAAAGATAACTTCAAAATATCCTAATTTTCTTTTTTTTCTTTTTTTTTTTTTTTT
>NW_016809126.1:445879-454558 GCF_001698545.2 Rhinopithecus bieti | reverse complement strand
TGCATAGCATTTCCATCTTTTATTATTTCACTATCAGTAATCTGAGGGCAGAAATTATGCTTTGTATCTTTTTATCCTTCAGAATATGAAACCTTGGGGTTTCCTAGTAAATGTTAGTTGAGTGAATAAACAACTGTCTTATGTCACAACATTTTAAATAGTCAACGATAACTTCAAAATATCCTAATTTTCTTTTTTTTCTTTTTTTTTTTTTTTTGAAACGGAGGCTAGCGCTGTCAGCCAAGCTGGAGTGCACTGGCCAGATCTCAGCTCACTGCAAGCTCCGCCTCCCGGGTTCACGCCATTCTCCTGCCTCAGCCTCCCGAGTAGCTGGGACTACAGGCGCCCGCCACCTCGCCCGGCTAGTTTTTTGTATTTTTTAGTAGAGACGGGGTTTCACCGTGTTAGCCAGGATGGTCTCGATCTCCTGACCTTGTGATCCGCCCGTCTCGGCCTCCCAAAGTGCTGGGATTACAGGCTTGAGCCACCGTGCCCGGCCACCTAATTTTCTTTAATATAGTATGGATGGCCAGGCATGGTGGCTCATGCCTGTAATTCCAGCACTTTGGGAGGCCGAGGTGGAAGGATCACTTGAGGTCAGGAGTTTGAGACCAGCCTGGCCAACATGGCGAAACCTTGTCTCTACTAAAAATACAAAAAAATTAGCTGGGCAGGGGGGTGCGTGCCTGTAATCCCAGCTATTCTGGGGGCTGAGGCAGGAGAATCGTTTGAACTTGGGAGGCAGAGGTTGTAGTGAGCTGAGATTGTGCCACTGCACTCCAGCCTGAATGACAGAGTGAGACTCCATCTCAAAAACACAACAAAACACAAAAAACCACACACACACACACACACACACACACATCCAAAACCACAACAAAACAAAAAAATCCTTTGTGACCACAATGTAAGTGGACAGTATAAACTTAAATGATGTAAAGTATAAATTGATAGATCATGGCATGGTTAAGAAGACCATAATCATAAACAGCTCCTGAAATTGGGATATGCACAAATAATTTGGCCCCCTTATAAAAGGTGAAATACAGAGACAAATGATTAGTGTTTTAAAAGAAATGTTTATGTATCTTTACATTGCACTTTAGGGTAACAGAAACTAAAACACAATAATATTTTATTGGAAAATGTCCTGCCTCTTAGAATTTTAAACCAAAATTTCTTTTCTGTCATTTTCTACATCAGAATTCTTACATTTGATGAGAGAATACAAATAGAAAATTTATTAATAAAATTCCATATAAGGCTTGCTATTACACAAAGTCGATTATTATAAAATAAACAATTGACAAACATTAATAATAAAAATAAGAAGTCTTATATGTCAGACACTGATATTTTTACATGTATTCTCAAATACTCCACTTTATTTCTACCCTTTCTGCTGTACAGCAAAATCCATTGAAACAGATGTTATTAATTCCAATCATAAATGAGAAAACTGAGGCTTAAAGACATTAAACAGACTTCCTTTAATTCATAAAGCTAGTATTTCCTACATCTCTGACCCCAAAGTCCATTACTCTTTCAACATATGATTATTCATCTTTATCGAACACCTGTCACATGCTGTTTATAGATGCCAGGAGCCCAAAAGTAGGAGAAAAATGGAAACAGATACATACAAAATAAAATTCTAAATTTCAGTAAATAATTTCAACTACATCAGACAATGAAAAGTTAATCTAAAATAAACATAATGCCAGGCAAAATTATAGGTAAACAACTTTGTATTCCTCAAATGGGATTTGTAACATACGCCCAGTGATGTAGTTAATAAACTTTAGGGATTTTCTGCTATTCATGTATTGTAGAAATATGGACAAGGTAGCAAAAACAATTAAAAAATGGCATAACTGCTCTGTCTCAAAAAAACCTAATATTTAAAAAACATCCTGAAAATGTTAAGCGTGATTGAACAATTTGTATTTTACTTTACTATAGTTTCTAGTTTACCTTAGAAAGCTTCTTTTCCAGCATTCACTTATAAAACATTTCTACCACTTCTACTGCTATTCATATTTCTACCATTATTCATATTTTCCAATTTTGTACCATTATTCATATTTTCCATTTTTTCAGATTGAATGAATGAAAAGTGGCAGATATAGAAAATTATATAGAAGTGAATAACAAATCAAACTCAAACTATATACCAATAGAGACTAAATATTAATTGGTAATTTTAAAATCATCATGAAATGATACAAAAAAAGAAGACAGTACATTTCATAGTCATTTTAAGAAGTGTATATGACAATGCAATAAGCTGTTCTATGAAAAAAAAAAGACTGCTACTGTCAGAGACCTAGATAATATATCACCACCCTTGTGCTATGGGGAGGAAAACATAATAAAATTTCCAAAGTCACACAAATCTTGATCAGTGTTTCACAGATAACATTGCCATGACTTAGTTTCATAAAGTGCTACAAAGTAGAGAAACTATTACTTTATACTGACTTTGAATTTCTATACTTCAGAATAAAGTGCAATTACTTACTTTTTTCTCCGATTTGACTCCACAAAATATTTACGTGCTTGATTTCGACATATTTTTTGTTGCTGCAGTAACATCTGGCGCTCTTCTTCTAAATTTTTCTCCAGATGGATTTTCATATCTCTAATGATAGCATTAAGTTAAGAACAATGGTCTACATCTTTAGTGGAAGAGTGTCAAGTGCTATATGATAAATATAACTACAGCCTCATGCAAATGATGTAATGATAGTTTTTGTGGAATAATTAGTATGTGCCCACATTAGTATATGACTGGCAAACATTTTATGTAAAAAAAAATGTTGGGCTGGGCGTGGTGGCTCACACCTGTAATCCATCACTTTAGGAGGCTGAGGCAGGCGGATCACGAGGTCAGGAGTTCAAGACCAGCCTGGCCAACGTGGCGAAACCCCGTCTCTACTAAAAATACAAAAATTAGCAGGGCTTGGTGGTGCATGCCTGTAATCCTAGCTACTTGGGAGGCTGAGGCAGGAGAATCGCTCGAACCCGGGAGGCGGAAGTTGCACAGAGCCGAGATTGTGCCATTGCACTCCAGCCTGGGCAACAAGAGCAAGACTCCGTCTCAAAAAAAAAAAAAAAAAAAAAAAAAAAAAAAAAATCTGACTTGGTATTAGAACTTAAGATATAGCTCACTTCTCCTGGAGAAAAAAATCTTTTAGAAATCATGAGCTCAAGCTGGGCGCCGTGGCGGAAAAAAAGACAGGTGGGTGGGAGTGTGTGAGTTTGTGCTGTTTGTTGGAAGAGACCTGTCAGGGCATCCATGTCTTATCAAGTGGTAAGACAGTACATTGAGTGTGGTGGAAGGTGACAGAGACCTGGCAGAGGCATTAATAGGAAAAAGAAAGAACCCTGTTCCTGTTTAGGTGAAGCTGGAAACCATCAATCTTTAGTGGTACAATCTGTATTGTTTTGTGATTTTTTCTTTGACAGCATTTTTATTATTTGCATGAAGGAGTAAAGAGCAGGACTTTAGTAGTTACTGAGTGACTGAGGCAGAATGATTGTGGTACAAATAGCCAAAGATGTTGGTGAGAGAAAGTTCAAATAGTTAAGAATAGGGTATAAACGGGAGAGGAAAGGAGAGGCAAGATGGGTGCTAGGATCAAATGGGAGGGTTGAAGTCTAGAGATATTTCTGAGGAAAAAAAGGCAGGTATAAGGGGACATGAGAGACCTTCCTTTTAAAAAAAATCTTTATTCTATTTCTATTTGAACTCTCAAAAGAGATTGAAATGATAGAACTTTAGCTAATTTTAATTAAATAAACTTTATAAGGTTTTGTTGTTTTATAACCTTTAGAGTCAGAAAATTCTGACTCCAGTGAGAAAATGTCTTCAACAGAAAGCCAGATGGCCTCTCAGTATCATGTTCATATTTGAAATCGAAATGTAAATGTTACCACGTACTTGCTTATTTTAAGACTGTGGTCCTTTCATTTGTTTTCTTTCCTTTTTTTCATTTAGTCATGTAAATTTGAGCACCTACTCTGTACTAGGTATCCAATGGAAAACACAGACACAAAGAACATTCTAATTAAACTTATATAAAAGGTGCTTTAGTGTTTTTCCAACTAGTAAACATAATATTCTTGATTTAGTGTTATAATCTTATGTTCAAAAATAATTCCTCTGTTCCAATTTAAATATATATTATCTAAACATATATATATGCACAAACTAGCAAAAAAATATATAAACCAGCCTCCCCCCCCCACACACACACGTTGTTGGATTTTATCAAAGTCTATTGGTCATCTATTAAAATGTTCATTTATAACTTGCCTAATTTTAACTATATATTTAGCCTTTAAGGATATTTTTTAGTGTTGTATTTATAGGAAATGTCATTCTAATTCTGCAATAGAGTCTATTTGGTCATATTCATTCAAACTATTGCTGGATTCTATTTATGAATATTTTCTTTGGCATTTGTATCAAAATTTATACCACATAAATTTTAAAAACTGAGGCCTACAACCATTTTATTAATGAAAATAATAGAACAACACTCTCAATGAGCCATTTACAATACTTCCCTATTTTCTGATTTAGAGATAAATCAGGGTCAGTGTAATAGCAGTTGTGTCCAAGAACATATAATGTCAAGAGGCTAGAATTAAATCCATACAGAAAATGATTGTGTTCATTTCAGAGTACATCTTTAAGAGGGCAATTTTGGGGAGTAGCAAGGGCAGAAGCCAAACTGAATGGGGTTAATAATGAATAGATGAGAGGAACTAGAAGCTGCTGTTACAAGCTACCATTTTGAGAACTTGCCCAAAGAAAGAAAAGACTGAAGGGATGGAAGGTTGGAGAAAGCATGATCGGAGGAGAGATGTTTTATTTTTAGTGAAGCTCTACACACATTTGTCTTCCTCACTAGATTTGTATCCCTAGAACCTAGAACAGAGTCAGCCAAAGAGCAGGCACTCAATACACATTGTTGACTTGCTGCTAAAATTGTAACAGAGTACAAAGAACATCCTAGAAGTTGGAGACAAGGAGGATAAGAAAACAGGGTTAACTTGCAAAGAGAAGACACTCATCTCTGACAAGAATGAAGATGATTACACAACACCATCACTGTCAACCAAGTCCTTTGGGAACACAAAGGTTAAATCCTAATCATCACAACAGTCTCTAAAGGAATAAACGTGATTTACAGATTTTGATAACAAAATACTTCTCATTTTTCCATTTTCTACAATGCAACCAACAGCAACATCAAAGGTCGGCTTAACCAACTCTTGGAGAAAAGTCAGAGATAACCCAGATCGTGAAGCGTCCAGGTCCCCTGTTTCTCATTTCCTCTCTTCTGTCGCTCTGACAACAGACTGGCAGAGATGGAAAACAAAACAACTTACCAAACTGTGTAGCCTTAAGCAGCTCTGGTAAATGGATTTAGGGCTGTGTTAGGATAACTGTTAAAACGTACTCTTCAGGATAGCAAAACATTTTACTTATTTGTGTAATTTCTCTCTCCAAGTAGTATGATAAATCAGGAAGTAGTTAATATATAAGTGAAGAACATAATGGCATAATTCTAGAAAGTAAAAAATAATCCCCACAGAATACGCAGTTGATGTGTTTTAAAATTCACAAAAATGTTACAAAGTTGAAGAATGGGAGTAGGATAACAGGGTGATGTGGCGGAAGCAGCCACAGAATTAGATAAAATGGTATAATTTCAGGTCTAAGGTGAGCCACGACAGTTGCTAAAGCAAATATCTGCACTAAGATGACTTGCTACTTTTGATCACCCTGCGTCAAAGGTAATGGGAATCTAATTGGAAAACAGATGGGCCCCACTTTCAACATCGCTACCCTGGCAGCCACAGAATGGGAAGGATACAGGTAAGCGCCAGGTCGGTGATGCCTGCCGCTCTCCCGAGGGTCGAGGGGGGCTCTGTCGAGGTTGTCCGATGATTCAGTGCCCAGTTCCCCGACCGCGCTCCGGGCTCCGGGCCTCCCCGCCAGCATCCTTCACTTCAGCGCCGCCTCTCTGCTCGCCCCCAGCGCCTCCCTCATGGCAGCTCTGGCTTCCTCCTGCTCCTGCTCGGCCCCTCCCTATACTCCGTCTCTCAGGCCCCGCGTCACGGGCGCCGAAGGGTCGGCCGCGACAGCCCTAGCTCCCGCGCAGCGGCACTTGTGCCTTTAGTGGAGATGGCAGCTGAGGCAGCGGCGACCTCGCAAGGCAATAGCAGAGGAGGCTGCAGCAACCCCGCAGCCGCCATCTTGACAACAACCGACGCCGCGTCCTTGACAACGGAAACCTGGGAGGAGCTACAGGGCGGGGCGGGACGATATGCACGAAGCAGCCAATCGCAGGCTCCGGCAGCCCCGCCCGCTTCGAGCGGCTGATGGCAACCCAGGCATCCCTAGCGACCCGCGTTGCTGAGCGAGGGGTGAGCTGGGTGGTGTTTTAGAGCCTGATGCAGTTCTACCTCCCTTTTTAGGAGAGTGTTTTTGTGGCAGTACTGACAGTGACGAAAGACAGATGTAAAATCCTCAGATACAGGCAATTGCCACCGGGAGGATTCTGCAGTGATTGTCTGGGGGACAATTTGGAGTTGAATTTGTTAAACTACTGAATCCTGTTATGAGATTTTGAGTTGTGAGTCTTTCTGTGGCATCACTATCCCCAAACACCGTCTTTTTAAAATGTCTTTGTGAAGTGCAAATTTTCCTTCCCTGCATTCTTTCATCCACTCGGTAATACTTCTGGCATTCCCTCTGCAGTCGTCTTCCTTGCCTTTGCCCTACTTATAAGGTCTACATTTCAAAGCCTTCTAATGGTTCTTGCCTTGCTGCCAGATTCTGGAAATGGACCATCACAGCAAAACTAGCAATCTCTTGGGATGATATGCCAAAAGAGATCATTGCATTGACATGGTTTTGGGAAGCATGGAAAATTAAATGGATTTTTGAGCCACTAGTTTATTGGCTATGCAAGTGAAAATTTTGAAAAAGGCTCAATCTTATTGTTGGAGCCTAATGTAAATGCACATATAAATTCTGACTGTATTTCAGTCAGTGTTTTCTTGGAAAAATTCCCAGATTGGAAGCCAAATGTACAGACCAAATAAAGATTATCCACCCACCATTCAAATGTCTCTGCCTTTGTGAATTAATTTGTTCATTTTAAGAGTTCAAATAATAAACTTTTCCAGTTGAAATTATTTAAAACAATCTTTGCAAACTTGGTTGTAATGACTGAAATTGGAATGTACACTGGGGACAGATTTTAAAGTGCCACAACAAATCCAGTTTAGATTTAAGACACAAAACACAGGAAGTCTCCTTCAGGAGCATACCAGCAGGATAAAATATACAATTCTGACACGAAAAGCTAAATGGATACAATTGGACACTTGGCTATCTTGGCAAGTTTTTAATTGGCCTGGCCGCAGGCAATGGCCTTGATTCTATTCCCACTGCTATCATCACAAGTTTGTCTCCCCTTGGCTGATCTGAGCAAAGTAGGGCAGTGCAAAGTACAGATGAATATGAGTATATTAGGGTTGCTATTTGGAGTATTTAGGCATGGTTAGCATTCCAAAAGTCCAGCTTTTGCTATATTATTAGTTTGCAATCTCGTAACTCCTAGGCATCTCACTGCTTTGTGGCTTGCAATAAGCACTAAGAAGCATAATTTGTTTTTTCAATTGCCTACAAATCCTTTCTTATGTTAACTTAAAAAAACACGTGATTTATGAATCTGGAAAGGAGAGGAAAGAGTTATAGCCTGGAAGGAGGGCCATCCCACAAGCTGCAAAGTGTGCTTCTAGCTGAAGCCTAGAGAGGCAGGTACTTTGAAGTAGGGGAGGTTGAGACAGGAGATTTATGCTGAAAAAGTTGGCTAAACATACATAATTTATAGGATACAGGAGGAGTTATGATTATTTATGAAGGTAGTTCTGATGCATGTGTATTTAGCAAACATGAAATCAAAAAATGTTTTAAGGTTTTCCCAGGGTCCCCTTGGCCAAGAGGGGGTCTATTTGGTCAGTGGGGGCTTATGATTTTATTTCAGTTTAGACTTATATAATTATTCTTCATTCAAATATTGTTTTATGGTAATGATCAAGAAGAAAATAATTTTCTTTTTTCTTTTTTTTTTTGAGACGGAGTCTCGCTCTGTCACCCAAGCTGGAGTGCACTGGCCAGATCTCAGCTCACTGCAAGCTCCGCCTCCCGGGTTCACGCCATTCTCCTGCCTCAGCCTCCCGAGTAGCTGGGACTACAGGCGCCGCCACTTTGCCTGGCTAGTTTTTTTGTATTTTTTAGTAGAGACGGGGTTTCACCGTGTTAGCCAGGATGGTCTCGATCTCCTGACCTTGTGATCCGCCCGCCTCGGCCTCCTAAAGTGCTGGGATTACAGGCTTGAGCCACCGCGCCCGGCCAAGAAGAAAATAATTTTCAAACAATGTTGCTAGTTTTCTTTTCTTTTCTTTTTTGAGACAGAGTCTCACTCTGTCGCCCAGGTTGGAGTACAGTGGTGCGATCTCAGCTCACTGCAACCTCCGCCTCTCGGGTTCAAGTGATTCTCCTGCCTCAGCCTCCTGAGTAGTTGGGATTACAGGCGCCCGCCACCATGCCCAGCTAATTTTCATACTTTTAGTAGAGATGGGGTTTCACCAGGT
>NW_016809126.1:441641-445427 GCF_001698545.2 Rhinopithecus bieti | reverse complement strand
TTTTTTTTTTTTTTTTTTTAATCATAGGGTTTTTTTTTTTTTTGACCTTTAAATTCTTTCTTTATTTCTTCAAAATGTTAAGTGGGTTTTCCACATTCTATTTTAGTTGTAGAATCCTAGATTCTTATAGAAAGGCAGGGCCCAAGGGGCTCTGAACATCATGATTCTTGATTTTGTCATGACTTTTTGTCAGTGTTATTTATGGAAAAGGCTTTAGGATTAGATATTTGGATAATGAAAAATTTGAGGATTTTATAAACTTCATTTCTTGACAGGAAAGGCAATTGTGATTCAAGCAGTAAAGAAGAATATTACCCTAAAACCTCTGTATTTTTATCAGAAGGGGCATCTGAATTAAATATAATGTTATATTCTTTCACACTTTAAAACCATAAAACAATTCCTTCTTTTGTTAAGGAAATACATATTGAGCACCTACTATGTGCCAAGCACTTTCTAGATGCTAGGGATACAGTGAATAAAACTTCAAAGTCCTTATGTTCATGAAGCTTATATTTATTTTTCTTCCCACTAGAACATATTAGGGTAGTGAAAAGTGCTACATGGAAAGTGGGATAGTGGAGGGGGATAGAGACCAATGTCAGTTCTATCTGTGAGGGAGTGCTCAGGAAAGGCCCCAAAGGAAGGGAAATTAGGACAGAGGTCTGAATGAAGGAAAGCGGTTGCCATTCAAATATCTGGATGAAGAATAAGGACACAGCGGTCTGTGAGTACAAAAGACTGTGAGGACAGAATCATACTGTTGTGCTCAAAGAACAGCACAAGACCACTGTGGCTGGAACAGAGTGAGGTAGCGTGTATTAGGCAGCTCTTGCACTGCTATAAAGAAATACCTGAGATTCAGTAATTTATAAAGAAAGAGGTTTAATTGGCTCATGATTCTACAGGCTGTACAGAAAGCATGGCAGCATCTGCTTATGGGGAGGCTTTAGTGAGCTTTTTACTCATGGTAGATGGAAAAGTGGGAGCAGGCATCTTACATGGCAAGAGCAGGACTGAAAGAGAGAGGGGAGGTGCCACACACTTTGAAAATGACCGGATCTCACGAGAAATCACTCACTATCGTGAGAACAGCATCAGTGGGGAAATCTGCCCCCATTATCCAATCACCTTCCATCAGGCCCTACCTCCAACATTGGGGATTACAGTTCGACATAAAATTTGGGTCTGTAATCCCAGCACTTTGGGAGGCCAAGGTGGTTGGATCACTTGAGGTCAGGAGTTTGAGACCAGCCAGGCCAACATGGTGAAACTCCATCTCTACTAAAAACACAGAAATTAACTGGGCATGGTGGCGGGGGCCTATAATCCCTGCTACTTGGGAGGTTGAGGAAGGAGAATCACTTAAACCTGAGAGGCAGAGGTTGCAGTGAGCTGAGACTGTGCAATTGCATTCCAGCCTGGGTGACAGAGCAAGATTTGGGCAGGGACGTGGATCCAAACCATATCATAAGTGAAGTGTGCTAACAGATGAGATTGGAGAGGTACATGGCCCAGATTAATGGTGACTTGTGTGGTATGCAAGGATTTAATATAAAATCCAACTTTCAATGGAGGGAAATCCATTGGAGAGTTTTGACTAGAAGAGTAACACAATTTTGTTTAACCTTTAAAGAGACCCTCTAGCTGTTGTGGGGAAAACCAGAGTATAGGAGATAAGACCAGAAACAAGGAGGACAGTTAAAAGATTGTCAGAGATGGCAGACTTGCACTAGGATGGTAGCAGTGGAGGTGGCAAGAAATGTTTACAGTTTGAACCTTGAGCCAATAAGATGTATTGGTGGATGGCTGCAGTAAGTGAGAGGAAAAAAGTCAAATGTGACTCTCAGATTTTTGGCTCAAACAATTGAATAAAGTGTATTGCCATTACTAAGATGAGAAAGAATAGGTAGGGGTGGAATAAGGAATATGAGTTAGGCTTCAAACATGTTAAATGTGAGATGTCTATTAGACTTGCAATTTCATTAATGTGGTCTCATAAATTGTTGATGTTTTATTTACAAAGGAAACTAATAATAACCACTTTATGGTTATAAAGCATATTCACATAACTTATTTAATTTGAATTTGAATACACACACACACATATATATATACATATATATATATATTTTTTCTTTTTTTGAGATGGAGTTTCGCTCTTGTTGCCCAGGCTGGAGTGCAATGGCACGATATTGGCTTAGCACAACCTCTACCTCCCGGGTTCAAGCGATTCTCTTGCCTCAGGCTCCCGAGTAGCTGGGATTACAGGCATGCGCCACCACACCCAGCTAACTTTGTATTTTTAGTAGAGATGGTGTTTCTCCATGTTGGTCAGGCTGGTTTCAAACTCCCGACCTCAGGTAATCCGCCTGCCTCGGCCTCGCAAAGTGCTGGGATTACAGGCGTGAGCCACCGCACCCAGCCTGAATATTATTTTTAATATCTTTAGAACAGAAATTAAACAGAATTTATTTGAGCAAAGAATGATTTATGAATTGGGCAGCACCCAGAACAAGAAGTTCAGAGAGCTCCACCCAGCAGCTTGAGCAGCAAGCTTTTATTTATAGGACACAGAAACAAAGTAGAGGAATCATGTGATTGACTACAGCTAGATGTTTATCTTATTTGGGTATACTCTGATTAGTTGGCTGCCTATGATTGGCTGAAACTTCGCTATTTGTTACAAAAAATGTACTCCTAAGTCAGGCTGCAGTTTGCTACAGAGGAGCTCAAAGTACAGAGACAGCCTCAGGCAATGGCCTCCTGCTTATTTAATTTAACAAGTATTATAACCATGTGGCAGCTGTGATGGACAATTTTTTGTGCTTTCACTTTTGTCTTGGCTGAGGCTATATATATATTTTTTCCATCTTCTGCTGAAGTATTTTCTTGTTCAAATAAGAATTTCCTGAATTGGTCTCTGGGCAAGATGTGAAAGAACAAAGAATTTTAACATCTGGCTGATTTAAAGTTCTGCCAACTTCTGCTGAAGTTCTGCCATTTTCACTTCAATTTTGTAAGACTTCAACTTGAAATTTAAGATTACAATATGTGTATTTGTCTATTAATATAAATTATAAAAGTCATCAATATTGTCCTCAATGTCACATATATTAATCTTTTAATCCATACAACAGTTTCCATAATACAAAGGAGGTAATTGAGCTGTAGCAATATTAGTAACTTTGTTCAAGATTCCAGGGTAAGGGAGTGTTGAAACTAGTCTTTAAATTAGGCAATCTCGTCTTGGAGCCGGCACTCCCAACCATTTCATACTATCTCACTGGAGAAACTCTGAGAAAGTGATTGCCACAAATAAGAGATAAGATTGTTTGGGTTTAAATAGTAGGTGGTGAGGAACGAAAGTCAGAGAACAGATAATTATTTTAAGCTGTTTCTTCATTAAGAAAATATTTGAGTGCCTCTTGTGTATCAGTCATTGTACTAGTACCATAAAAACTATGGCAGTTCTCAGTTCAGGAAAAGAGATGGAGAAAATAATATCTCGAACCAGAAGCAAGATGCAGGAAAGTTTTGCTTTGCCTCTTAATTTTAGAATAATGAAGACTTAGGCATGTGTGTAGAATGAAGGGAAGGAGACATTGAAAGAGAAAATTTGAAGACATTGATCTATCAACCTTCAAAGAGTGGTCATTTTCAATAACATTATTTCTCTGATGTTCAGAATTTTTACAGTTTTGACAAAATAGTTGTAATTAGATTACAACTAATTACAGATTAATTACAGTCTTGAAATTTGGCTTTTTTTTTTTTTTTTTTTTT
>NW_016809126.1:427547-438743 GCF_001698545.2 Rhinopithecus bieti | reverse complement strand
TTTTTTTTCTGAGACGGAGTCTCGCTCTTTCGCCCAGGCTGGAGTGCAGTGGTGTGATCTCGGCTCACTGCAACCTCCGCCTCCCAGGTTCAAGTGATTCTCCCTGCCTCAGCCTCCCGAGTAGCTAGGATTACAGGCGTCCACCACAACGTCCGGCTAATTTTTGTATTTTTTAGTAGAGACGGAGTTTCGCCATGTTGGTCATGCTGGTCTTGAACTCCTGACCTCAGATGATCCACCTGCCTTGGCCTCCCGAAGTGCTGGGATTACAGGCGTGAGCCACCGTGCCCGGCCTTGAAATTTGGCATTTTAAAAGTATATTTTAAGTCTGAATTATCTGCTCTGGATGTCCACCTTGATCAAATTTCTACTTAGCATTTTATAGAAATAGTTCCAAGGTAATATTTTTACCACTCCATCAGTCATTTCTACTTCCTATTTTTTTGCAAGCAGTTTGCAATTATTGCTGTATAGCTTATCAAATGCATTTTTTTCCAAGGCAAGAAAAGGCTGATTCACAAAAATTAGATGAATTTATAAATTCATGCTTTATTTATCTACATCTGTCATTTATTTATTTACTTATCTATTTGTTGCCTATATTGCAAAAACTTGGATATATAATACAGACATGAAGTGATAAAAAAGGAATTATACAACTTAAAATGTCAGGATCTCTAGAGGCTACTTTGTTTTTCATATGAAGGGTGTTGTTTCAAACCAGGGCATGGAAACTAGTAAGTATTGGCTTCTGTTTTGTTGTACGCTTTCCAGAGGTTTTGACTGAAGACTCTATGCTCTGTAGTTCTTTCCACAGAGAGCTGACTGATATTTGAAGAAGTGTTTTCATCTATCCAAGAAAAATATGATGTCTCCATTCCAAGCTTCACTCTTATTCGTAAATGTATGTATTTTTATTTGTGGAGAAGCTGTACAAGGTAACTGTGTACATCATTCTACGGTAAGAATTTTAGCAATATTATATTAGCTAGGAAAGCATGATTAGAATTTTGAAAAGATTAATCATAACTACCAAATATAATTTATGGAACAATTAAAACATTTATTTAGAAATGTTGAAAATTGCTTTAATGTTACTGTTTTAAACTGAGGAAGCTATAAACTGAAGATTGACTCAACAAATACCTTATGAAAAAATGTTAAAGACATTTCAGGCCTAGATTAAAAACTAGCCCACAACTTTTCAATGAAATATCTGATAGGTAATAAAATATCACGTTGCTTAAAAAAAGCTGTTCCACAAACTTTCATATTTCAAATATTGTCCTGTGAGTGGCTACCTAGGATATTAAGAAATTGGTCCATTAGATTTTATTTACTCATCAGGTTTATTTGTGGAAGTTTGAATTAAGTAGCTTATATTTTTCTCTAATGATCAGCCTTGTCTTTCCTGAAATCTAAGCTTTTCCCTGTAGTCTTATTTATTATGTATTATGTCATATAACATGTTTAATGTATTTTTTCTTATTTCTATTTTTTAATATAAAGGACTCTTCAGTAGTTAACATTGTAGAAGATGTATCTAATGCAAAAGATGAAAGTAAAAGTAATGATACTGTTTGTAAGGAAGACTGTGAGGAATTATGTGATGTTAAAACTAAAATTACACGAGAAGAAAAACATTTCATGTGTAGTAAGTATTAAAAATAAACACAATAATAAGGGTATATGATTCATTATTTTTAGGCTAGACATTGAAAAGTATACTTTAGCTTTTGTCTGGGTCATTTTCTACACATTGTGATCATCCTAGGCCAGAAGCTTTATTGTTTGGCCCATGATAGGTGCTTAATAAATATTTGGTAAATGAATGGATCCTTTTTCTATGTAGCTAATTCTGTGTGTAACAAAAGGGTCTCAGGCTTCTCAAACCAATGAATGCAGCTTTAGGCCTATTAAGACAGATGGCTAAATTCAGGAAAAAGCTAATAGAAAGTGAGAGACTGAAAATAAAAAAGAGAGAGGAAGCTGAGTGAGGTAGAATTAAAATATCAAGATTTATTAATGCAATCCTACTGCTGGTGGAAAGAAACTTAGAAAATAAATTTTTAAAGAATAACATACGTAATAATGTGTGGGCCCTTTTGTTATAGGGGGCATCATTATTGCTATCTTGGGTAAAACTCACATAGGGTCTGAGAAATATAGGTAGTCAATGTTTATTTCCTACTTTTGATGGCTGTGTTATTAGAAATATCTTTGGTGTAAGAAATACACACTGAAATGGCATGATGGTACATCATGGCAACATGGTCTCAAAGGCGTTAGGAAAAAAGTTATTTGTACTGTTACCGCAACTTCACTCTAAGAAATTTTCTCCTAAGATAAAAACATTTTTAAAAGGAAAATGCATGGTAAATGTTTAGTCAGAAACCAAATAACCAAAACCTTTGACTAAGATTTATTATGTGTATGTATATGTATGTGCTAGCAATTTAATTACATAAATATAGTATTAGTAGAAAAATTAAAACCAAGATGTACTTTTAAAAATTAACTTGCCTGGTATAAAACTGTTGCCATTAACTTTCTTATACAGTAAGAATTGATGACTCATCTATCTCCTGCCTTTATATATCTCATCTTGTAAAGTGAGAATTTATAATCAGAACACTGTCTCTTAATGATAACAGATTAATTATTCTGGATAATCTATATTAGTAGGAAGCATAGTTTCATTAATAAGTATTGACACAATCATTTCTGGGGTTAATCCTGAGTTAAACAAAATACATACCAACTAAAATATGTAATTCTGAGTATTAAGATAAATTGAGATAGTATTGCGTTAACATACACATCCAAAATCAGGTAAAATTCACTATTTTTCACTGTGATTGCTTTCTATAACAATATAATACTTAACAGCCACTTTTTAATTATGGTTAAGGAAATTTGCAAAATTCTATTGTTTCCTACACAAGAGGTACCAAAAAACTACTAAGGAATATGATGGATGAGCAACAAGCTTCCTTGGATTATTTGTCTAATCAGGTACAGATGTTTTAGCATTGTTTTTATTGCATGTGCACGTTGATGTATAATTAGCTGGAGGTATAATCTTTTTTAAAAATGCTTTCATGTTCAGACATCTATTTAGCGACTACTATGTTAAAGGCACCATAGTAAACTTTAGGCAAACAAAAAGCAGTAAAACAATTGAACTATTCAAGGGGTATACAGTCTAATGGAGCATTAAAATGTGTTGACAAAAATGTGGTTGTTAGAACGGCACAAAAGAGAAGTCTCAGATACAAAAAAGTTTCCCAGAGGAGAAAGTCTGTGAACAGTCATAAAGGATGAAGAAATGTTTTAAAAATCATACAGGTTGGGTAAGGCGAAGGAGACATTCCATTCTGGGGAAACTTCTTGGAGTTGATGCAGGGTGGAGTGGCTGGTGAGGCTGAGTATTTAAGGAAAACTGACTATAGGAATAGGCAAGAATGAAATTGTACCACACCAACGAGCCACTGTAGTGTTTAAGCAAGGAAATGCCACAATCTGATCAACTTGTGTGGCCAATGACTTGAGGAAGAGCCAAGGGAGGAGGTATGAAACTACAGCAATGGTTTGGACAAGGTATGAAAGACAGATGTGCAAGAGCAGCCAAATGCAGAAATAGGGGCAGATAAAATCGATGTTAAGGAGGTAGATACTACGAAATTCAATTTAGCTTGGTCTTTATTCTTTGTTAAAGCAGTAAGAACTCAATCTAGAGAAATGGACACCGTTATGTATTTCAGAGCTGGGTTTATGAGAGGCTTAAAGATGGCAATTTCTTCAAATATAAATTTACTTAAATGTGTATGCATGTGTTTAGGTTAACGAGCTCATGAATAGAGTTCTCCTTTTGACTACAGAAGTTTTTAGAAAACAACTGGATCCTTTTCCTCACAGACCAGTTCAGTCACATGGTGAGAACTTTGGTATTTCAGCCTTTACATGTTTGTCTTTTATTGCTTAAAATTTTCCTGGACAGGTCAACCCATTTGAAAGTTTTGTTTAAAAACTACAGCTCACTGTTCTCTAACAGACTGGAGTGCTAATACCTGCCATTAAGCAAATTTCACCACAGACAATGTGGTACTTTCTTAAAATGGGATACTTTTTCAACCATGTGAAAGCCATGGCTGTATAAAGGTATCCTGAAGCTGTTGAAAATAACATTGTTTTCTGTAGCATTGTTCTGGGCTCCTGGTTTATATCTTATTAATAATTCATCTTCAGATAGAAGAAAAGAAAGTTTCAAAGTTCCTCCCACCTGTAAAAAATGTTTCTGACATGTTTGAAATGTTTAAAATTGGGGCATAAAATTTGAAAGGAAAAAGAAATGTAAGACAAGAATAAACTGAAAGCTAGTAAAATACAGCATATTAATTCCTAAAGGCTTGGACTTCTAAGAAAAATACCCTACAAATCTTATAAATATTAATTTATCTCCAAATGTTTAAACAAATAAATATTATTGAGTGCCTAGAACATGATCTTTATGTTCTTCTTCGAAAAAGAAGAGAATAAACAGTGCCTGAAAATCTTCTATGTGGTAGGTAGGAAGACAGGCACTTTCTCACGTTATTTTGTTATTAAAATTATTTTATTATATCTCATAACTGCCCCAAAGCACGTATGGTGTGGTAGTCAGGAGCATGGACTCTGATGTCAGAATCCTTGGTTTCAAATTTCTGACCTGCTGCTCTCTTGATATGTTTTCTTGTCAGTAAACTGATAGTACCTACCTCTTACAGTTGATGTGAGGATTAAATGAATAAATACAGGAAAGTCTCTTAAAATATTGCCCGAATCAAATGTTTATCACAAGGAAAAAAAATTGCCGGAATCATAGGGAGAGCAATATAAGGGCTTGCTATGATCATCATCATCAGATAAGAAATATCCAGCCCAGAAAAATCGAAATAATCTGTTCACATTAATTTGAAAGGTAATGATAAAACAGATACTCCAACCCAGATCAGTCCTTCAGCGAGAACTTCTATCATGTCTCTGAGCACAGAGTCATTATAAGAATATCTCTTAACAATTAAGGACACAGGCAACAACAAATCTATGTCTCCTAGAGACGAAGGGGAAAGCAAATGACTTTTTATAGCTAACGTTTTTGTAGATGGCATTTTCTTCATTATTTGGATGTGCTGGGCACTATGGTAAGGGCTTTATGTAATACCTTACTACGTAAATGGTTAGGATAACACAATGAAGTAAAGTGATAGGGGTAGAACTAGGATGTTAAGATGGGCATTTGGATAATGGACACTCTAAGGGTTGAATTTGTTTAGTTTATAAAAGATGCTACAGAGTAGAGTATCTTCCAGAAAATGTAATATCCATATCTACATACACATGTTTACAATCCCTTAGAGATGAGTGCTCTGGACAAGGTGATTATGGGGGGCTATAATTCTAACTGTTGTAAACAGAGTAGGCTCTAACGTCAGGCATAATTTCTTGGTTAAGAAAGTGTTTTCCCCTTTCTTCCTTTGGCTGTTGGTATTAGTGGTCCCAAACACATCAGTCTCTGAAGGTGGGAATAGAATACTGAAAGATGTGTCTATAGTGGTTAATTTGCTTATTCCTTTCAGTTTTCTCCTCCCTGTTCATGTAGACTTCCTTTAAACATTACGTCCTCTAAGATAAACTTAAATTTCTGAAAGGGCATTATTTATTGGGAAAGAGAATGTGTAATTATAAAATATGTTTAATAAGTGTTGATCCCAAATGAAACTTTTAAACAGTATAGGAAACTAATCACTAACAGTGATATTATAAGTGAAGGCTTCTTGCAGCATAAATTCTTTAATCCCTTATATTTTCTTCTTATTTCTAAAATTGTGACCGTTTTACATTTTGCGGGAGTTAAAATAATATTATTAATGAAAATTATGATAATAATAGCACTATCAACTCTCTACAGTAAAATGATTGCCTTAAATGTACACTTGAAAATATCCCAATTAAATAATTTTGCTTTTCTAGGTTTAGATTGCACTGATATTAAGGATACCATTGGTTCTGTCACCAAAACACCGAGCGGTTTATACATAATTCACCCAGAAGGATCTAGCTACCCATTTGAGGTAAAGTTTTCCCATATTACGTGGGCTAAGATAAACATCCAACCAATTTAATTTATGTTAAAATTTAAATTGTTTTAATATTTAATTTTTCCTTGAAAAAATTTAAATAAATTAGGTAAAGTTCTACTTTCAAAATTTTGGTTTTTTAGAATTCTAATGCCCAAAACATGAATTAATAAAAGAGCTAGAGTCTGTCTTTCACTTTTCTATTTGAGTTTCCATGATTATACTCTTTAAAGTAAATCCATTTGATGCAAAAGCTTATATTATCCTCATAATAGGCAGAACTATAGCAGGCAGAACTATGCAATATAATACTTGCTTGCTTGAATTAGCCTGTGTATATTGGAAAATAATAGTGTGCTTTGCCTTGGAGTTTACTAAAAATACTTTTGACTTCTCTTCCTGTATATGTTTATAATTTCTTTTGATGATAGATGATTTTATATGATTGTATGAGAAATTAATAATTAAAAAACCTTTCAGTGGAGTGCAAGGCAGATTGAAAAGCTGATTCATTCTGAAATTGATAAATTACTCTTATGTCTATTCTTAGTAGTTCTCTGCAAGGATATCTAGTAGAAATTTCTACCAGAGACTATGCATATTGATGGAATATATATATATACACACACACACGCACACACATACAATTATATATATTATATATATTTTTTCCTGGGCACTTCTTTGTGCAGAAGACAGTTTATGATACTTATACCTTATTGATAACCTTTATTGGATAATAAAGTCACTTTTTTTCTAAGTAGGTACTACTAGTTTCTCTTCTTAGAGTTACTACCATTATTTTATTTGAAATCTATTGACAAGATGTCAAAAAATTGGAAATTAGGTAGGAAATAATTTTAAAATTACCTAAGTTACTTCACCTACAGATTCAAAACTAGATCTGAACAGACGTGGAAAAGGAAGGCTTCTAATTTTGTGAAGAGTGGGATGCATAATCACCTCTTTTGTGGGAAAGTGCTGGTTCCTTAACTTCCTCCACACTGCCTTTTCTCTGTCTCTATGCGGGAAGTTTCTGAGGGAGAATTTCTCTCTGATTTCTTCCCTATATTGCTTCTATGCGTCCCCTACAGAGGTCCTTTTAGGAGCTTTTACACAGCATCAACAGATGTGTCTATGAGCACCTGCTGAGTGGGCACACATCATGCCTTTCTCTGAAAATGCCAGTCTGAACACAGGCCTTCCAGGCTTGTGGGAGAAAAGAGCAAAGACAAGCACGTGAACACATTTCACACACACACACACACACACACACACACACACACACCAGTGTTTTAATTCAAAAGTTTATAGAGAAATACATTGCTCTGCCACATCAGAGCAATATTGTTATACAAACTGAAGAATATTTGTAAAGTTGAGTAATAACAGCATAACCTTAAAATGCTGCTGCAAATACGGCCAGAGGCGGTGGCTCACGCCTGTAATCTCAGCACTCTGGGAGGCCGAGGCCGGCGGATCACGAGGTCAGGAGATCGAGACCATCCCAGCTAACACAGTTGAAGCCCCGTTTCTACTAAAAAATACAAAAAATTAGCCCGGCGTGCTGGCGGGCGCCTGTAGTCCCAGCTACTTAGGAGGCTGAGGCAGGAGAATTGCGTGAACCCGGGAGGCGGAGCTTGCAGTAAGCCGGATCGCGCCACTCCTCTCCAGCCTGGGTGACAGAGGGAGACTCCGTCTCAAAAAAAAAAAAAAAAAAAAGAAAGAAAGAAAGAAAAAAATGCTGCAAATACGTATTTTTAAAAATGATTGTTATAGGGACTGTGATTAAGTTAATTACAAATTTGTTTTATAATAAACAGCATTATTTAGGTTAATTACAGGTTTGTAATAAACAGCATTATTTCTAGAGATATAAAAAAATCTGAATGAATTAATGGCGTATGATTGCATTGAAAACTCAGTGGCAGTATTGTCTCTTTTTCTAAGCCTAAGGATGAAGCATGAGTGTTATATTATCAAATAATGAAAATAATAGTGTATTATTTTGTGCTTCCCTGTGCTTGTTTTAGGTAATGTGTGACATGGATTACAGAGGAGGTGGATGGACTGTGATACAGAAAAGGATTGATGGGATAATTGATTTCCAAAGGTTGTGGTGTGATTATCTGGATGGATTTGGAGACCTTTTAGGTTAATTTTTTGTATTTCTACTCTACATTTTTTACTCTTTTTGGTATTATATCTATAGAATCTCTGTTGGTCAGATCTTCAGTAAAAATAGCAAATGCTTGCAAATATCAAAATACGACTTAAATCACCCTCTTTTCATATGCCAGGTTATTTAAAATAAGTAGATCTTCAGTTGAGAGCTGGAAATTTTTATTTGTAGATATCTGGTGAAATGTGATTTGAGTGAAAATTCTAGATTGGATATGTATTAAGTATCTACTGTGTACCCAGCAGAATTCTGGCAGGTGCTCACCAACTGTTTGCAGAATGAAAAACTGAATGGCAGCATTGTCCTAGATCTTAAAATTCTTGAGATGTGTGTAGTATCGATACAAGCCAGTAAAATGGCGAATTGAGGTGTCTGTGCAAATTCAAATTATTTAAACGGATCATATTATTAAAATGTCAGTAAACATCTTTATGTTCAAAATTTGAAAATTATAACCCCAGGTGAATGTAAAAATCTGTTTACATTATCGCCACATGGCAGCATCTCTTTTGCTGATAAACAGAAACACCAATATTTCTGAACTTTGCAGAATTTTACATTAGTTGGAACTTCTGCCAGTGAGTTTGCTAATTTTATGCTATTTTAACAGTTACTGTTTTTATAATTTTAAATCTTTAATCTCTCATAATAATGTCATCCAAGGATTTGGTAAGTAATGGTGTTAGTCCTAGTGCTAAAAATGCTACTGAATGCCAGTGATTTTAGAAGCCATTTGGCTTATACCCAGGTAACTGCCAGGCTATGGAGTATAGTGAATATACTTGCATTTTCTCAGCATTACTTCTGATTTTTCCATTGATACTTCTTCTTGAATTAGGTAGTTATAGATCCATATACAGGCTTTGAATTGCCATCTTCCTTACTTCAAGTTTATTTCTATGGGGAAAGAATATGAGTTTTGACTGACCAGGTCTTCAGGCAGGTGTAGTGCATGCAAACTGAGACTGCTTTGTACTGGTGTATTTTGAAAACAAATTTGGGGCTGGGCCTGGTGGCTCATGCCTGTAGCCCCAGCACTTTGGGAGGCCGAGACAGGTGAATTGCTTGAGGCCAGGAGTTCGAAACCAGGCTGGCCAACATGTTAAAACCATGTCTCTATAAAAATACAAAAGACGGATTCACAGCCAAATTTTATCAGAGGTACAAATAAGAGCTGGTGCCATTCTTTCTGAAACTATTCCAAGCAATAGTAAAAGAGGGAATCCTCCCTAACTGTTTTTATGAGGTCAGCATCATCCTGATACCAAAACCTGGCAGAGACACAACAAAAAAAGAAAATTTCAGGCCAATATCCCTGATGAACATCGATGCAAAATCCTAAATAAAATACTGGCAAACTGAATCCAGCAGCACATGAAAAGCTTATCCACCATGATCAAGTGGGCTTCATCCCTGGGATGCAAGGCTGGTTCAACACATGCAAATCAATAAACACAATCCACCATATAAACAGAATCAATGACAAAAACCACATGATTATCTCAATAAATGCAGAAAAGCCCTTTGATAAAATTCAACACCCCTTCATTTTAAAAACTCTCAATAAAATAGGTATTGATAGAATGTGTCTCAGAATAAGAGCTATTTGTGACAAACCCACAGCCAGTATCATATTGAATGGGCAAAAGCTGGAAGCATTCCCTTTGAAAACCAGCATAAGACAAGGATGCCCTCTCACCACTCCTATTCAACATAATATTGGAAGTTCTGGCCAGGGCAATCAGGCAGGAGAAAGAAATAAAGGATATTCAATTAGGAAAAGAGGAAGTCAAATTGTCTCTGTTTGCAGATGACATGATTGTATATTTTGAAAACCCCATCGTCTCAGTCCCAAAGCTCCTTAAACTGATAAGTAACTTCAGCAAAGTCTCAGGATACAACATCAATCTGCAAAAATCACAAGCATTCCTATACACCAATAATAGACAAACAGAGAGCCAAATCATAAGTGAACTCCCATTCACAATTGCTACAAAGAGAATACAATATCTAGGAATCCAACTTACAAGGGATGTGAAGGACCTCTTCAAGAACTACAAACCACTGCTCGAGGAAATAAGAGAGGACACAAACAAATGGAAAAACATGCCATGCTCATGGATAGGAAGAATAAATATCATGAAAATGGCCATACTGCCCAAAGTAATTTTTTTTTGAGACGAAGTTTCACTCTTGTTGCCCAGGATGGAGCGCAATGGTGTGATCTCAGCTCACTGCAACCTCTGCCTCCCGGATTCAAGAGATTCTCCTGCCTCAGCCTCCCGAGTAGCTGGGATCACAGGTGCCTGCCACCACACCTGGCTAATTTTTGTATATTTAATAGAGACGGGATTTCACCATGTTGATCAGGCTGGTCTTGAACTTCTGACCTCAGGTGATCCACCCACCTCAGCTTCCCAAAGTGCTGGGATTACAGACGTGAGCCACTGTACCTGGCCTGCCCAAAGTGATTTATAGATTCGATGCTATTCCCATCAAGTTACCATTGACTTTCTTCACATAGTTAGAAAAAACTACTTTAAATTTCATATGGAACCAAAAAGGAGCCTGTATAACCAAGACAATCCTAAGCAAAAAGAACAAAGCTGGAGACATCATGCTACCTGACTTCAAACTATACTACAAGGCTACAGTAACCAAAGCAGCTTGGTACTGGAACCAAAACAGATATATAGACCAATGGAATAGAACAGAGGCCTCAGAAATAACACCAGAAATCTACAACCATCTGATCTTTGACAAAACTTACAAAAACAAGCAATGGGGAAAGGATTCCCTATTTAATAAATGGTACTGGGAAAACTGGCTAGCCGTATGCAGAAAACTGAAACTGGACCCCTTCCTTTTACCTTATGCAACAATTAATTCAAGATG
>NW_016809126.1:405084-426564 GCF_001698545.2 Rhinopithecus bieti | reverse complement strand
TGAGACTCTCTCTCAAAAAAAAAAAAAAGAAACAAAAATTAATTAATTAATTAACTTGGGATTACAGAAAATGCATTTTTAAGTCTTAAATTTGAGGGTGGGCTACTGGGAAAAGATGGCAGGGGCAATTAAACTGAAGTGTTATACACTGTGTGAGACTCAATGGACCCCTATGGAGCCATCTTATTGGGTCCAATTTTTCTCCTTACTTTTCAATTGTAAGTGTGTTGCTAAAATGTCCGTGCCTGTGAGCTCTGAAGAAAGACTTAATATCTTAGCTATAATTTTAAGAGTTTGAATGCTGTCACATAATCCTCCAGCTCTGAAGTTTGTTTTGACTGGGCCCTTATTTTCTTTAATAATTTTATGATTCAAGTAGAGGCATATATCTCAGAGTAGAGGTATCCACATTTGGGCTATGCCACGTGGGTAGGAGAGGTAGAAAGCCATTGGCTAGGATATGTATGCAAGAAATATGCAGTCTGAGTTGGGGAGTTTATATTTCATCCTGACTCTGTAATCGTCTTGGAAATATTGATCCCAAACCCAGAGATATTCCAATGTTATTACATGATGTTCAAGGCATAGGAAATTAACCAGCTGCATTGTAACCAAGAAGTGTCTGTTAAGAAAATATTACAAGGCAGCAAAACATAATTTCAACTGAGCGTTTTTAGGACATGTTTCTTTAGGAGCTGCTGATTTGGAGGTTAAACCTTCTACATTTACTGGTTAATAACATTTTGTTACCTGCCATAATATTTCAATTGGTTTTATGTTGAAATGCTTTAAGGTAAAAGTTGACTTTCTATTTTAGTCTTTAAATGAAGACTAATTTAATTTTGGGAGATAAAATTTGGGGAGATCATTATTATTTCCTCTCCCCAAATTTTACTTAATTTGGGAGATAAAATTGAAAAAGGGTCTGATTTTCTCAAGCCTGGTGAAGTAGAAGTAGGAATTTTGTTTGTTTTATAAAGTAGGTAAGCACTGGTAATTTGAGCTAGGCCATCCAGTGCCTGTAATTACTTATGTGAGCCATCTCAGAATTTTTGAAATGCTAAACAAGACCAAACATTCAAGAATAAAGCATTATTCTAATTTGTATTAAAATATATTAAAACAAAGCATTTTTTTTTTTACAGGAGAATTTTGGCTAGGACTAAAAAAGATTTTTTATATAGTAAATCAGAAAAATACCAGTTTTATGCTGTATGTGTCTTTGGAATCTGAAGATGACACACTTGCTTATGCATCATATGATAATTTTTGGCTAGAGGATGAAACAAGATTTTTTAAAATGCACTTAGGACGGTATTCAGGAAATGCTGGTAAGTTTTTTTTTATTCCTAAAATTATCCAAATCTAAATTATAACTGACTCATTATTAAGCGAAGATAGAAATAATGCATTTGTCTTACACCTAACTGATAACAGAATAGATTAGGAGTAAAGAAAGCTGGCCAAGTCTTGAGTTTTGAAACTTGGTTATGATCATTGTACCACCTTATGATCATTGTACCACCTCATGCTTCTGAAGTGCTTTATAGTCTCTAAAACAATTTGCCTTATGTAATTTCAGTTAATTCTTTGGATAGAGGGCCTGTGGAGAAGGCTGTGAAGGTATTTTCATTTTCGTGTTCAGAGAGGCTGACATTTAGAAGTGACAGACTGTTAAAGACGATCTCTAGTCTTCTCACTTTACAGGTGAAAAAACCTGAGTGATAAAGTGACTTGCCCAAGATTCCCAGATCATGTCACCTGAGCCAAGGCAAGAATCCAGGCTGACAGAACAACTAGTTTAGTGTTCTTTTCATTATACTTTGATGCATCTGCTCATTTCCAAATAAATTTAATTTGTTAGAACTTCAAAATACTTGATGTTAAACTTGCATTTTAATGCTGACAATTTAAAGGCATTTGAATTAAAAAGTACTAAATTCAGCTCCCTTGTTGCTGTTTGTGGTGCTTGTTCATTATGTATATTTAGTGTTAGAAATCAAAAAATGAATGATGTATGTCCCCAGCTCTTTAACTGATCCCAATATAAAGGAGAAGATAAGTAACCCTGGAAATACAGAATACTGATAGGACTTTTGGGGTCAGAAAGAGGGTGAGAATTATTCCAGTTGATTGCACCCAAAAAATATTCATGGAAAAGCAATTTTCAACGAGCTTTTAATGTTAGATTCAACCTGGGAAGCTTTTTAAAAGTACATATTCCTGTAGAATCTGATTCAGTTATTTTAAGCCAGATGGATATGTTGGCGTACTTGCCGTTGAGAACCACTGATCTAGTCTTGGAAGAATGGATAGGCTTTTGGCAAATGAAGGCTGACAAGCAGAGCAGTTTGAGTTAAGGGATAGAGGGAGGAAAATTATAGGACACAGAGAGTTGTCTGACATGGTTGGAATCTATGATACCTGAGGGGTTTACACTTGGGATGTTAGGTGAAAGTCTGACATTCAAATCATGATCTATAGGGAAAAATTTAAAAAGTTACAATATATGATTTTCAATGCTTCCTCTCTAAAAGTATAAAGAACTATCTAAAGATGGAATATATTATATTAGGAAAAGTTTATGTGGGGGTTCTCTGAAAGATGACTAGGATCTAATTAAAGGATAACATTGATAATGACAAAAGTATTTTCCTTACAAAACTCTCAAACTTTGCCATATGGTACTCTACATTTTCCCAACAAGGTTGTTAAGTAACTTTCAACTGTCGATCACATAATGGAATCAGAAGAATAAAAGAAAAAGGTGTCAGAAGAATGTAATGATAGAAATACAGATACAACCAGTGGGTTAAACGTAATCAGGTGTGTGGTAGAGGCAGGTCACAAATTTGGTTTTGAGCTTGGAGCAAAAACAGAAATATGAATTTGAATATTTGAGCAGTACACTTGTTCCATGAGAATCACAACTATTCCTGATTATAAGACTTGAGATAAATTGCTCTGGATTCTTACAGAAAACAAAAGTGTTATGTTCTCCAACCACATTCTTGCAGAAAACATGATGGGTATATTTTAATAGGCTATTTTTAAGGAAATATACCTATGCATATATTTTTTAAATGAATTGAATAAAATCTATTGAGCTTATGTGCTGTATGATCCTTCTTGTGGTCAGACTTTATTAGGGAGAGTATCCGTGGAATGATCACATTGTTTAGGCAATGCTCCATGGGTGTTGTCTCTCACTGGATTTGGAAAGATACTACACTGTGTGGGTGTTGGAGATTATATAGTCTCTGAAAATACCTGCAATGTGTGTGTTTTGTTTCCCATGAAGTGCAGAGTCAGAGACTTTAATAATCAGCAGAATCACCACCACTGCTAATGAAGTTCTTCAGGCTCTTTCAATAGATTTATCTCAAGAGATGCCAAGCATTCAGAAATAATGAAACAAACATAGAGCTTGGTTTCTCCACAGATTTTATATGACTTCTTTTTTAATTAGTGTTTCAA
Organism: Rhinopithecus bieti; assembly: GCF_001698545.2. NCBI lineage: Eukaryota > Metazoa > Chordata > Mammalia > Primates > Cercopithecidae > Rhinopithecus > Rhinopithecus bieti. Next base: position 423,087 of record NW_016809126.1, on the reverse strand, counting down.
ACATTAACCAAAGTTTACATACAGGTGAAATGTAGGTATTATGGGTTTACTTAGAATCTTTAACTTCATGGAATTTTATGAAACAAAATATGACTCCTGCTCCTGCCACTGAGTTAACTGGGTCATCTTGGACAGGATACTTAATCATTGCAGGGATATTGTAAATACGAGGGATGCCATACATACAATGTTCAGGCCAGAAGCGGTGGCTCGCACCTATAATCCTAGCACTTTGGGAGGCCGAGGCAGGTGGATCACTTGAGGACAGGAGTTCAAGACCAACCTGGCCAACATGGTGAAACCCTGTCTCTACTAAAAACACAAAAAATTAGCTGAGTGTGGTGGCTTGTGCCTGTAATCCCAGCTATACTGTAGGCTGAGGCAGGAGAATCGCTTGAACCTGGGAGGTGAAGGTTGTAGTGAGCCGAGATCATGCAATTGCACTCCAGAGACTGGGGGACAAGAGGAAAACTCTGTCTCAAAACAAAAAAAAAAACAAAGTAAAACAATGTTTAGTAGAAGCCCTTTAAAAATTTAAAAATGGTTTTGTCTTAACTACTATTCAATTGGTCCATAAATCATGTGAAGAGCCGTGAAGAAAAGGTACACCTCAAAAGTACACCTGAATTTTTCTTGAGGGCCTTTGGTATTCTGTATAAGATACAGAAAAAAATCCCAGAAACCCCCCCCAACTTTTTAAATTGTAAATCTAAATTTCTTAAAGGTAAAAGTTTCTCTAGCTAAAGTGACGTCAATGGTAGTGGTATGAAAACCTACCCCGTGTAAATTATTTTCTTTTCCTAAATTATCAATTATCACATTGGTCTGTCCAAATTATGACAGCTCTGTATGCTATAATTTTTGGCCTAAATATCTGGTTTTGTCTACACAGCAAAACTTCCATTTTGGACTGTGACTTGTATATCAAATATCCATTTAAAGATGCCTGTCATGTTGAGGAACTCATCACCAGATTGCAGCATATTGAATCTTCGAGTAGGAGAATTTTAACATGATAAACAGTAGAAAAATCATTTAAACCTTATTTCCAGATGTGATGCTCTTGCCTGATATGCTGGTAATGATTAATTAAAATAATAGAAATTTCCTTTAAATTCAATCATTAATTTTTTTTTCCCAGGTGATGCATTCCGAGGCCTCAAAAAAGAAGATAATCAAAATGCAATGCCTTTTAGTACATCAGATGTTGATAATGATGGGTGTCGCCCTGCATGCCTGGTCAATGGTCAGTCTGTGAAGAGCTGCAGTCACCTCCATAACAAGACCGGCTGGTGGTTTAACCAGTGCGGTCTAGCAAATCTAAATGGCATTCATCACTTCCCTGGAAAATTGCTTGCAACTGGAATTCAGTGGGGCACATGGACCAAAAGCAACTCACCTGTCAAGATTAAATCTGTTTCAATGAAAATTAGAAGAATGTACAATCCATATTTTAAATAATCTCATTTAACATTGTAATACAAGTTCTACAGTGATTTGTGATAATATAGTAAAGATTTTAAAAGTTTGTCTTTTACTTAGTGTTTCAAACATATTAGGCAAAATTTAACTGTGGATGGCATTTAGATATTATGAGTTTAATTAGAAAACTTCAATTTTGTAGTATTCTATAAAAGAAAACATGCCTTATTGTATGTTTTTACTTCTGACTATATTAACAATATACAATGAAATTTGTTTCAAGTGAATTACAACTTGTCTTCCTAAAATTTATAGTGCTTTTAAAGGATTTTGCCTTTTCTTTGAAGCATTTTTAAACCATAATATGTTGTTAGGAAAATTGAAGAGAGTATTTTACTTATTTTTATATTTACTTTATATGATTATATAATCTATAATTTCTACTGAAGACAGTTACAATAAATAACTTTTATGCAGATTAATATATAAACTACACATGATTTTAAAACTTTACTATTTCTAGGTGATGCCATACCATTTTAAAAGTAGTAAGAGTTTGCTGCCCAAATAATTTTTCTTGTTTTCATATCTAATCATGGTTAATTATTTTGTTATTGTTTGTAATAAATATACCGTACTTTTATATCCTGATCAGTTACATTCTAAAATACGTCTTTATCTGACCTCTTTTTAAACCAGCAGGAATGGTATGAACTTTATGTGAAGGATGGTGGATAAAAGAGTGATGAATCAATTCTAGATATACTCTAGGAATAAGCTGGCCCTCTCTACTTTTCCTACTAAGCTGGAGGGAATTGGATGGTAAGGATTCCATAGGGGAGGACAGCAGGGAACATGCAGGGGCAAGTATCAGTTACTGATAAGAGAGACAAGGGAAATGATCAAGAATTAGTTTTTAATAGGAAGTACTTTGTCTAGAGTTAGGGTTATATAAAACTCAAGGGAGGGGAAAAGTGGCTGAAAAATTAAATGGGAAGAGGATTGAATTAAAAGTAGGTTTGAGGATATAGATGTCAGGGTGACATAGCTAAGCCCAGAATAGAACACAGAATCTGATTTGGGTTCAGGGATGGACAAAAATGATAATAAGGTCATCATTTAAGGTGCTTTCACTTTGATATCCTCTGAAAGCAGTGAATAAATCATGAACAGGATTACATGAGATAAGATTGCAGGAGGGTGCACATGGATTCCCATGGTCTCCAATGCATATCACAGAGGCACAGCTGAGGTTGTGTCTTGGCAGTGGAGTAAGATGCCTGCCAGACTGGAGAAGCACAGAACTGACTTTTACATCTGTAATGATGTGAGCACCACAAGGCAAATTCCCCTACAAATCAAGTCAATAATTTTGTTACTTAGCAAGCCAATCTGTTGTTTCAGATCTGGGCCTTGAAATCTTTGCTGAACTGAGACAGAGGCAATCTCCCTTATGGCACTGCAAGAGATAGGGGCTTCACATTTTATCCCATTTTATCCCATTCCTATGGCTATGGAAATGATGGAAAAATTGTGGATGAAAGCAGAATGGGAATCAATGGAATATTAAAGGGAAAGATGGACCCAGGGAGCAGTGAGAAATTTTAATTTTGGGGGCTTTGGAGTGGGAAGATACATTTGAGTTATAATTGACTAACCATGGACAACATTACTTCCAGGATGCCTTGTGAGAAGCTATAAAAGTATGAAGAGGTCTCAAACCCTATTGCAAATGAGAAGGTGTATTTCAGGTCATAATCCTGAGCCTCAGACACTTAGGCCTGACTCTTAGGAGATGTTAAGGGATAAGGACAACTTTCTTTCTCTCTTCCTTTCTTCCTTCCTTCCTTCCTTCCTTTCTTCCTTCCTTCCTTCCTTCCTTCCTTCCTCTCCTTCTTTCTTTCTTTCTTTCTTTCTTTCTTTCTCTCTCTCTCTCTTTCTTTTCTTTCTTTCTTTCTTCTTTCTTTCTTTCTTTTTTCTTTTCTTCTTTTCTTTCTTTTGTATCTACTCCCCCAGTAGCATGAACATGTGCCTCAGAAGTAGGCATAATAGGTAGCAACCACATGCTCATAGTCTGAATAACATCATTATAGAGTCATTCTTTCAGATTCTGAAGACTTCTCTGGCTAACTGGTCCTATTTAAAAATATGAATGTTTTATTCTTTCATCCACTTACACTTCAATGGTCAGTAAACACTCTGTGTCCAGTTGGAAAAAAAACCCAGAAATATATAGATCCAATAGCTTCTCTTTATGCCAGCATAGATTAATTATAAACAAAAAAAGTTAACTTACTCATAATAGCTTTGAGAGCTACAATACTCAGAGATAGGCTAAAGGCAAGTAATGATCTATTTAAAAATATTTCTAAAACATGGCAGAAAAACATAAACAACTCAAAGTAGCAACACACATCATAGTCTTCAAATAGAAGACTTGATGCAAAGGGCCCCGAATGTGTGAAGCTGAGCAGTGGGTGTGAGAACCAAGGGTAGTTTGGAGATGCAGGAACAATGCGTAAGGACGATTTGGGTATTACTTAGGAGCTTGCTGATGCTTCCTAGCAACATCCTAGGTATACAGGGAATAGGTTTGTGTGTATGTGTGTGTGTGTGTGTGTGTGTGTGTGTGTGTGTAAATGACTGGCTTGCAGGTAGGAGAGTACACTAAACTTTACTTTTTTAACTTAAATTTTAAGTTCAGGGGGTACATGTGCAGGATGTCCAGGTTTTTACATTGGTAAATATGTGTCATGAGGGTTGGTTGTACAGATTATTTAACCACCCAGGTATTAAGCCTGATATCCATTAGTTATTTTTCCTGCTTCTCTTCCTCCTCCTACCTTTCACCCTCCAATAGGCCCCAGGGTGCGTTGTTCCCCTCTATGTGTCAGTGTGTTCTCATCAGTTAGCTCCCACTTGCTAGTGAGAACATGCAGTATTTGGTTTTCTGTTCCTGCATTAGTTTGCTAAGGATAATGGCCTCCAGCTCCATGCTTGTCCCTGCAAAGGACACAATTTTGTCCTTTTTTATGACTGCATAGTATTCCATGGGATATATGCACCATGTTTTCTTTATCCAGTCTATCATTGATGGAGCCTACTAATCTTAATGAGCAGTGTGCTATGGGAGGGCAGTTTTGTAACAGTATGGGCTTTGTGGTTGAGGGCGTGGCCTGGTTTGAAAGAAGAGCTCACTGAAGTGCAGTGGCTGGCACCAGGCTGCTCTTTCTGTCTAGCTACCACGAAAGAGGGATAATGAGCCTCCCGGACTACTCAGATCTGTCTCCAATGTAATCCATACACTTAACATGAAAGATCGATAGAACTTTTTTTTTAAATTTGGAGAAAATTTAAAGTACTGTAAGTGTGATTACCAAGAACAAATAATATGATGGAATAGGAATTGATGGTGTTCTGATATACTGGTTGTGAAAGTATACTATAAACATGTAAGTTTTTTATTGCTATGTGACAGATTACCACAAATTTAGTGGCTTAAAAGTACTCTCAACTATTAGCTTACAGTTTTGAAACTCAGAAGTCTGGCAAAGGTTGTGTGGGTTCTCTGCTCAGAGAATGATGGGGCTAAATCAAGTTGTCATCCAGGTTGAGTTCTCATCTGGGTTCGGGGTCCTCTTGCCTGCTTATTTGTTGGCAGAATTCATTTCTTTGTGGTTATAAGATTCAGGACCTTGTTGTTTATCTAGCTGTGTGTGGGACTGCTCTCAGCTTCTAGAGGTGGCCTGCTGTTCCTTAACATGGGACCTCCAGTTTACAGGATGAATATTTGCTTTCTTCCAGGTCAACCAGAACACATCTCTCTATCTACTACCTCTGCTGCCAGCCAGACCAGCCAGAGAAAACTAGCTGCTTTTAAAGCGCTCATGTGGTTAGGTCAAGCCACCTGCATAATCCTAGCTTAAGGTTAACTGGTTTGGAAACTTAATTGCATTTGGATATTCCTCCAAGGCAGTATATGGATTGGTGTTTAATTGAATAACTGGGAGAAGGTGTGTGCATGTGCGAGCAATATTGGAGGCCATCTTAGAATTCTGCCTACCACAATAAAACTACAAAATTAAAATATGTGTAGTGAGGAAAACAGAAAGGTCAGTAAAATACTTGACTATGTCTATAACTTGATAGAAATATGTTATGCAGAATACAGAAAAAGTAGAGTTTTATGTTAGTGGGAGAAGAGAAAAATGGATAAATGGTAATTGGGAAAATGGTTAAAAACTTGAAAATAAAAAGGAATGCTGTATTGCATAGAAATTAATTACAGATCAATTAAATACACTAAAAAAATTAATGTTAGGCAAACATATGAGTTAATCTTTTCATTTCAAAGGCAGAAAGATTTCATTTGATTACTTGAATATTTGAAGGCTCCATATACCCCAAACATTGTAAGGAAAATTACAGACAAGGGAGAAACTAGAAAAAGTATTTGAACAAATGACAGATTCTGTTTCTTATATATGATGCACCCTAAAATATAAGAAAAGAACATCCTTATAAAATAGGCAAATGACATGAAAAGCAATTGCCATAATATAAATGGTCAATATACATAAAATTATCTCCTGAGTTATAAAAATTAAGACCTTATGTCAGCATTTACATGAGGTAACACTCAGTGTTTGTACGGAAGCCAAGAAGTGGGCTTACTCATAGTTTTATTGTTACGTAAACTGATACAACCTTGTTGAAGGGTACATTTGATACTTGTCTAGGTCTGAGGAATAGTCAGGAGAAAACAGCTTATCCCAATTTTATATAACATAGCCACATACACTTGATTATGAATATTCTATCAGAGTTAACATTTAGTCTTTACTTTGTGCCTGACACTGTGCAAAATATTATGCATGGATCTCATTTAGTCCTTAGAAAATCCTATGAGTTAGGTATTATTCTCATTTTTCTGATGAAGACAACTGAATCCAATTTATAACCACAGCAACCCCACTTATGTGTAGCTGAAGGAACTCAGGTCTTTTCAATTCCATCTACTGTGCTGACACAGCCAGGTGTGGGAGGCAGTGTGGCGGCCCCCATACGGCTGGCCCTGCTCCAGCTGCTTCTAACCACTAGTCCCTATTGTGCTATTATGCAGTGAATGTTCTTATAAGTTAAGGACAACTGAATCCTTATGTTAGTTCTGAAATAGGTTTTCAGCGATGTCATAAAGAAAGAGTTTGCAAAGTCGTGTGGTGACGTAACAGCAGGAGATAGGTAGTTAGGTGTCTAGGTATGTGTAATAAATAATAGGAGACAGGTTTTGTGAAAACAAAACCAAAACTTTATTGTCTGTTAAAATTAGCCTAAACCAGGCTTGCCATCAGACTCACAGTTGCTCACTATCCAAGGAATTATATAAGAGGCTCACAGGACATGTGCTTTCAATTCAAATAAACAAGACTAGAAAAGCTTTGAGAAATAGAAACGAGAAAAGTTGGTAATATGAAAGCATATAAAAGGCTATCTTCATTTCATTGTTCAGAGTATTATAAATCAAATGTATTCATTCTTTTTGTTTTCTATAAAAGCAGAGTGTAAGGTCAGATACTTGTTACGTTGTGCTTAAGAACTTAACGCATTAAGCAGCTGGGAATAAAACAAGATGTTTCATTTTCCACTAATGCCTGAGACATTTTATATTCCAGCAAGGCTAGTCTTCTGAAAGTGAAACAAATGGAATAATGAAAACTTTGATTTCTCCCAAGTTGTACAAATTTATTTCCTTGTATTGTCGGGTTTCAAAGAAATATCCAAAGGTATTTTAAAGATGAAATGTGAATCCATGGATCAGAAGAGGTTTTCGTTGTCTCTGAGTATTCTCCAGAAGGAATCCCTGCCCTAAGGCTCTTGTGGTCCATGGTGGCCTCTCCTTTCACCTGAGCAAGTGGGAAGGACTGGCTGCTGGGGTTGGGGTGCTGTCTGAATGCAGGGCTCGGAGAGCTATGTGACTCTAGGTGGTGAGCTCTAGAATTTGGTCATGAGAGTGAGTGCCAAATACGGGACAGTTTTTAGTCTTGGGAAGTGAGGAGGCCAGATAATTGAGGCACCAGAGTCTGTGTGTTGAAACCTCCTAGAGGGATGGAAGGTCTTAGCATGGAGAGGAAAACTGAGCTACGTGGTCAGTCCTTGAACGAATAAAGTTGGGTGGCCAGGCAGTTAGCCAACTAGCATAGGTCGGCCTGGGAGTTCATTTTAAGTTGATGGCAAGGGCTGGTTCTTTCTTGATGCACAAGATATTGTCTTGCTATTTGCCAGACTATTGTCTCTCTCTGCAGGAGACAATCTTATAAGTTAATGGCATGATTTAAGAGCTCATTTCTAAGGATTATCAATCTTTTTGCACCTAAGTAAGTTACCTGTACTCAAATTCTTGTTTTTGGGTTTACTTTTAGATAAACCCAAACTAAGAGAGATAACAAATACATTTTCACTATGTTGTCTGACATCCATATGTCAGAGTTCAAGAATTGTTACCTTATCAGGTTGACTAGGCGACCCATTGGTCTGAGTTAGATGGTTGTTTTCACTGCATAGTCTCAGAAATGAGCTCATATACAGGGCAGCAGGAGGTCTGAGATTGGGGGAATAAAATCTTGTTCTAAGATTCCCAAGCATCTTGACTAGAAGTTAAGTCTTGTGGCAGGGCTAGAGAAGTTGACTACTCTCTGATAATCTGCCTTCATTCTTTTTATTTCCTGACAACTTGGGCCCAAAAGGCTTCTAGACTCTCCCATGTGGGCCCATTCAGGCCTGCCCACACTAGATTTAGTGTTTATTTCCCCAGACACGTTTGAGTCCAGATGTGAGAATGGTTAAAATCAGCAGTTGGTAAAGTGTGGCTCACAGGCCAAATATGGCCCATATTTGTGATTTTTTTTTGTCCAATAAAGTATTAATGAAACACAGATATATGCATTAATTTGAATATTATTTATGTCTTCTGTCATGCTGTAAGTGTAGAGTTGAGAAGTTCCCACTGAGACTGTACGGTCTGTAAAAGTGAACACACTTACTATCTTGTCCTTTACATAAAAAGTTTGCTGAATCCTGGATTATATTCGAGATGGGAAATTGGAAGAGGATCTGTGAGAGATCAAGCTCACTGGGCAGAAAAGAAACCAGAGAGGTACTTGGGGCTGTGGCCTACGTGGCTTTTGTAAGGGGAGACGGATTACAGGACTGGTGCTGGCAAGGCTCAATTTCTGGTCATAGTTTCCAATCTTCTTGAGAGAGGTATCAGACTTGGTAAAGGGCACCCAAACAAAGCCTCAAAGTCTCTGGAATCTAAAAAGACCTGCTGTTTATGACCCTTTATCCCAGAATAGGTCATTACTTGAGGAAAACTGAAAGGAATTCTTTAGGAGGCTTCTGAACTTATCAACAGGGCATGTGGGGGAAAGGCCCACCTTCCCATTTAGGGAATCACTACCATTCTACAGCTTTCCCACCCAACATACCCTCATAAGGACTGTTTGCAGTTCCATTAAATCCCCCTATTTATAGGTATTCTGCCCCTTTCTATATACTAGGGCTTACAGGCCCCATTATTCTGGAGGAGAGCAATGCTCAGTTTACAGGGAGAGATATGTGCCTGATGGAGAACACTAGGTTATACTAAAGGGACTTCCCAATCTCAGGCCAGAACCTATGTCTTACTCTATACCAAAATTTCTCTAACCCCATCCTTCTCTTTATCCATAAGAATAAGTGGCGGTCAGGTGGTGGGCTTCTGTTCCCTGAGGAATAGTCGGTAGGAATATCTTCAGCTTTCTCTGGCAGAGAACAAATATTCAGGACTGTTTTCAGTGATTAGGAAGCAGTTACACTAGTTGATAAAGCTTTCTGTGTCTTTGGGAAGGGTTTTTCCCCAACAAAGATGCAATGGATCATTCCAGGGAATTGCCCTTGGTTCCCTAGAGGATGCTCCTAGAGTATGGAAAATGATTTCACTAGGATGTTGTAAATGTCTGATTCTTTTCTTTTCTTTTCTTTTTTTTTTTTTCTTTTTTTTTTTTTTTTTTTTTTTTTTTTTTTTTTTTTGAGGCGGAGTCTCGCTCTGTCGCCCGGACTGGAGTGCAGTGGCCGGATCTCAGCTCACTGCAAGCTCCGCCTCCCGGGTTTACGCCATTCTCCTACCTCAGCCTCCCTAGTAGCTGGGACTACAGGCGCCTGCCACCTCGCCCGGCTAGTTTTTTGTATTTTTTAGTAGAGACGGGGTTTCACCGTGTTAGCCAGGATGGTCTCGATCTCCTGACCTCGTGATCCGCCCTTCTCGGCCTCCCAAAGTGCTGGGATTACAGGCTTGAGCCACCGCGCCCGGCCTCTTTTCAAATCCTGATAGATTTGGCCTCAAGTTCTTGGGTCTCTGCGAAAATTCAACATATTAATCTATTTTCAAATATTCTTTCCTCAAGTAGGTAGTGTATTGTATCTCTGTAAGTACAAATAAGGACGAGCTTCTCTGAATTTCATTGAGTACTAACCCTTGACCATGTTCTGCTTTGAACTTGAGGTGCTCAGGCTGTTGAGAGGAGTTAGGTCACCCTAGTGCTGTGTTGCTATGTCTCTGAACTGGTTCTGAGGGATAACAGAACTCTGCTTGGGTCGGCAGTTCCTCGGTTTTGACTTCTTTTGGGACCAGTCCCTTCCCTAACTTGTTAATGTCTTCAGGCAAATCTTATATTCCAGAGAACAAAGTTAGCTCTGTAAAGGTTCTTCTTCTTTATACTGATTAGTGATGAACTTTACATGACAAATCTCCTGGAAACTTCTTGGTTTTAGCTACAAGTTTCAGAGATCAGACACCTAGGTTTTACCTGTAAATGGCTCATGACTGATGGTCTTTCTTGATCCTTACATAGATATTCACCTCAGGTTTTCCTCTTCCACAAAGAATGATATCTGCCTTTCATCATTAACCAGAAGTGACCTAGATGGAAAAAGTCTGGAGATGGCTGTCCTTTACTCTTCTTATTGGAAAAACTGGCCTTGCTGATGGAGGTAACCCACTCATTCTTGTTCCTTCCCTTCCCTGAAAAGAGAGCAATGAGCCTTGGAGACTTGAGGAATGTGGCATAATGTTTGGGATCATGGGCAGCAAAGCTGGAAAGAAGAGTTGAACCAAATGAGTCTTGGATGGTGGTGTTCATCACTTGTCCTGAGTACCACACATGTAGATTTTAGTTGCTCTTTTCAGTCCTTATCTTTGTGTCCTTATATCTTTTTCCAGGATTTGAAGACCTATTGTGGCAGCAGCAAGCCAATCTCATGCTGCATGGATTGATAAGGACTATATGTGAAAGTCCTTCTGCTCTAGTATTGGTTCATTCTCAGGTAGCTTTTTTTCTGTGCTACTAATATTTGGTATGGTGAACAGAGAGGTTCCACTGTTCTCAGCCCACTGTACTTATATGGATGGTTACACTGATGGGTTATTACTAAAATCATTCTCAACACAATGATGGAACTACTGAATCAGCCTTGAAGCACTTAAACATCTAGATCTATGAGGTAGTCATTTGATCTGTTCTCTCTGACTCCTGGGAGACAAAGTAGCAAATGTAAGAAGCCATGTGTGCTCATTTCTGCTTGAATAATTTTACAAAGCCAGGACTCTGTGATGACATGAAGCTCTCTTGAAATGTGCTTGGAAGGCAAAATAGGAGAGAGCACACAGCTGCCCATGTCTATGGACTGAATCACTACATCCCTTAAAAGATACGTGATTCTAGTCCTTGCCTTTTCTTACACATAACATCTGACAGGATTAGTGATTATGTGTGTACAATCTATAACCAAATGTACTTTAGTAAACTATAACCAGATATACTCTTGCTCCCAAACTTTGACGTAATTTTGCATGTACTGAATCTTTACCATCTGTATATAAGCTTTGAACTAAAAGACTGCATCATAGCAGTGTGATAGAACTGTACCTGGACTGTAGCCTTTGGTCTACAGCCCTCAGTAAGACTTCTGAATAAAACTAACTTTAATGCTTCAAAAGCTTGATTTCTTTTTTGTTTAGTGAACAATCAAGACAACCACAAAGGAACTCACAGTGGACTGCCCAGGGTTGTCTGGAACCTTGTGGGGATTCAGCACCTTGGGGACAGCATCCGCCCTTTGAGTCCCTCCAACTTCTTCATGGTTGGAGACAACTGGGTGACTCTCCCTTGAATGTCAGATCTCCTACTTGGTTTCTGGTCCTGAGTTTTGTTCATCTAGTTGTTCTGACTCCTTGACAAAGAGGTAAGTTCTTCCTTGAGACATTTTGTTTCTGCAGAAGGGAAATTTTCCTAGTTGAAAGATACTAGGAAGAAATGGCTGCATGTATAACACACATGGAAACTATACTACCAAATAACTCCCTAGATGGGCAGGATTTACAAAAGGAGATGAGGGTTGAAAAATTCCACCTTTGGTACAGTGTTAGCTATTTGGGTGATGAGTACACTTGAAGGACAAACCTCATCATTACGCAATATATCCATGTAACAAACCTCCACGGGTACCTTCTGAATCTATAATAAAAATAAATAATTAAGTCTGAGGTGGGGGGATCGCTTGAGCCTGGAAGGTCAAGGCTGCAGGGAGCCGTGTTCATGCCACTGCACTCCAGGCTGGGTGACAAAGTGAGACCCTGTCTCTAAATAAATAAATAAATAAACAAATAAACAAGTGTATGTTACAGTTTTAAAAAAATGATTATCATGTTTTTCTCCCAATCTTTAACTTACTTTAATGCTTTAACTGACTTAAGTATGTACTGCTATATATTATCTGTAGTATCCTCATAATATTCCTGTTGAGGTGTTGTGTTAGGTACAAGAAAAGGCGATGTCGGGAAACCTGACTCATGCTAAATAAGATGAGATGTGATCTGAAGCATGTTTTTCAACAAATAGACAAGTATGCACACTGGGCCTAATGTTCATTCCTTACAACTGCAACTGAAGACTATCAACCTTCCTGGAAAACAGCCTTCTTAACTATGTGGGACAATTAGCATTAGTCTTATAAATACAACCAGGTGATTGATTTGTGACCAAAAGGGGGAGGTTATGAGACAAAGAAGCAAATGTAAGAAGCCATGTTTGCTCATTTCTGTTTGCCAGCATAATTTCACAAAGTCCCTGACTCTGTGTGATGACCTGCAGTTCTCCAAAAAGATGCTTTTTGGAGAGGCTCCAAGTCTCTTACCTAAGTCACTACACTCCTTAAAATGATCCTAGTCCTTGCCTTTTCGTATACATAAAATGACACCTAACAGGGTTAATGATTATGCTTCTACAATCAATAACCAAATGTCCTTTAGCAATCTATAACCAGATGTACTCTTACACCCAAACCTCTTTAAGTGGCTAGACTTAATTAAAAATGTCCTACTAGCTTATTACCAGCATGTTAGCTATTAGTCTTTTTGTATTTGAGTTTTGGTCTGAAGAATTATTCAGTTGTAACTGGTGTTCAAAGATTCACAACTATTTCCGATTTTTTTTTTTTTTAATTTTATTTGCACATTAAGGGAGCAGGCATAGGTAGGCTCAGTTTCTAAGCTCAGGTTCTTGTTCTGGAGCAAGGTGGGAGGTGGATGGGCTATCCAAGAGGAAAACGATGTGATTCATGGTGCAGGACGTGGGAATGGGATTCAGTGGAGAGCTTCATTAGATATCTACTGACACAGATGATGGAGGTCCAGGAGAAGCCCCTTCTTGTCACCAGATGTTCTTTTATGTGTCAGTAACTTCAGGGCCTTTTTAAGGCAGTGTGTGGGGTCTCAATTGCAATTACCTCTGGCAGTTTAGAAAAACTTGGTACCAGATAAACTTCCTTCTTGAAGAAACATGAACCACATAATGGTCCTGTCTGTAAGTCCCTCAGGAGGGTGGGTCTGGCTCAGGGCAGATTACATATAATCATATGTAATGTAATCATGTACATAAGCATGGATTACGTATAGTTTGAAAAATATCCAGGCTCTTTTGGAGGGAGACCAAAAGAATTAATAGTTACCAAGCTCTGTCCTCTCTGTATCCTTAAGGACACATTTTCCTCTCAGGGTCTGTGAATCCTGAAAATTTGAGACAGGTCTCAGTTAATTTAGAAGGTTTATTTTGCCAAGGTTGACGACAGGCCCGTGACACAGCCTCAGGAGGCCTGACGACATGTGCCCAAGGTGGTCAGGGCACAGCTTGGTTTTATACATATAGGGAAACATGAGACATCAATCAACATATGTAAGAAGCACATTTGTTCAGTCTGGAAAGAGGGGACAACCTAAAGCAAAAGCAGGAAGACTTGAAGTGGGGAGGGAGCTTCCAGCTCACAGGTAGGTGATATGCAAATGGCTACATTCTTTTGAGTTTCCGATTAGCCTTTCTGAAGGAAGCAAATCAGATATGCATCTATCTCAGTGAGCAGAGGAGTGACTTTGAATAGAATGGGAGGCAGGTTTGCCCTATGCAGTTCCCAGCTTGAGTTTTCCTTAGTGATTTTGGGGGCCCAAGATATTTTCCTTTCACGGGTACCAGGGCCCAACAAATATAGAGCTAATTTGCGAAATGTGTCTTAGTTGGCAAAAGCTTTACTGTGTCATTGTGACTTTAAACTATAGTCATACACTGCATAATGACCTTTCGGTCAAAGACAGACTGAATACACGGTGGTAGTCTTATAAGATTATGATGGTGCTGAAAACTTCCTATCATCTAGTAATGTCATAGCCATCATAACGTGGTGGCAGAGTACATTATTCACGTGTTTGTGGTGATGTTGATGCAAACAAACCTACTGTACTGCCAGTCCAGCACATATAATTATAAAATGTACATAATACTTGATAATGATAATAAATGACTGTTATTGGTTTAGGTATTTACTATACTATACTTTTTATTGCTATTTTAAATTGCATTTCCTCTACTTACATATAAAAAGGCTAACTGTAAGACAGGCTTCGGGGGGTCACTCAGGAGATATTCTAGAAGAAGGCAAAATTGTTATCCTAGGAGATGACATCTTCATGTATATTATTGCCACTGAAGATCTTCCAGTGGGGCAAGATGTGAAGAAAAAAAAGACAGTGCTATTAATAATCCTTACCGTGTGTGGGGCTAGGTTAATGTGTGTGTTGGGGTATTAGTTTGTAACAAAAAAGCTTAAAAAGTGAAAGATGAAAATAAGAAGGAGGCTGGGCATGGCAGCTCATGCCTGTAATCCTAGCACTTTGGGAGGCCAAGGCAGGCAGATCACTTGAGGTTAGGCATTTGAAACCAGCCTGGCCAACATGGTGAAACTCCATCTCTACTAAAAATACAAAAAACATTTAACTGGGTGTGGCGGTGAATGCCTGCAATCCTAGCTACTCAGGAGGCTGAGGTGGGAGGATTGTTTGAACCTGGGAGGTGAAGGTTGCAGTGAGCCAAGATCACTCCATGGCACACTCCAGCCTGGGCGACAGAGCAAGACTCCATCTCAAAAATAAATACATAAATAAAAAATTAAAAAGGCTTATGGAATAAGGATATAAAGGATATATTTCTGTACACCTGTATCATATATTTGTGTTTAAGTTGTGTTTAAAGCTAAGTGTTATTACATTTCAAAAAGTTTACACAATCAAATTAGAACTCAAGATTATGAAACTCTGTCAAAACCATACAACTACATGGAAACTGAACAACCTGTTCCTGAATGACTCCTGGGTAAACAATGAAATTAAGACAGGAATCAAGAAGTTCTTTGAAACCAATGAGAACAAAGAGACAATGTAGCAGCATCTCCGGAACACAGCTAAGGCACTGTCAAGAGGGAAATTTATAGCACTAAATGCCACTTGAAAAAGCTAGAAAGATCTCAAATCAACATCCTAATGTCACTACTGAAAGAACTAGAGAACCAAGAGTGTTATGCCCAGACCGTGTGTTCCCCGAAGAAGTCCACCAGAGTCCAGAGTCAAAGCCAAGCGGCAAGGATCTTTAATGCAAGTTCGAACTTGGTCCCTCCGTTCTACAACATACAAGAGGGCCTGGAACAATGCGTGCGCTTGCTTTTATAGCTCGAAGTAAACAGGACTTGTCAGGTTACAGAGGAACAAGGCATTTCTCTAGGCTACAGCATTACAATTGGTTTACATGTTAATGTTAAGTTATGCTTTTAGCAGCCTTCTTATTGGTTCCTGCGCTTTCACAAACGGTTGTACTCAAGGCTGTGATGTGTTTGTGTCGGGCCCAGGAAGTGGAGGCATTGCTCAAGGCTGTGATGTGTTTGTGTTCTTTCAAGAGCAAACAAACCCCAAAGCTAGCAGAAGACAAGAAATAACCAAGATCAGAGCAGAACTGAAAGCAACAGAGACACAAAAATCCCTTTAAAAAGTAATGAACCCAGGAATTGGTTTTGCAAAAAATTATCAAAATAGACCATTAACTAGATTAATAAAGAAGAGAAGAGAGAAAAATCAAATAGACACAATAAAAAATGATAAAGGAGATATCAACCCAACCCCACAGAAATACAAACAATCATTAGAGAATACTATAAACACCTCTATGCAAATAAACTAGAAAATCTAGAAGAGATGGGTAAATTCTTGGACACATACACCCTCCCAAGACTGAACCAGGAAGAAGCTGAATCCCTGAATAGACCAATAACGAGTTCTGAAATTGAGGCAGTAATAAATAGCATAAAAACAAAAACAAAACCAAAACCCAGGACCAAATGGATTTACAGTTGAATTCTACCAGAGGTACAAAGAGGGGCTGGTACCATTTCTTCTGAAACTATTCCAAATAATTGAAATGGAGGGACCCCTCCCTAACTCATTTTATAAGGCTAGCATCATCCTGATAACAAAACCTGGCAGAGAAACAACAACAACAACCAAACTTCAGGCCAATATCCCTGATGAACATCGATGAAAAAATCCTCAATAAAATACTGGCAAACCAAATCCAGCAGCATATCAAAAAGCTTATCCACCATGATCAAGTTGGCTTCATCCCTGGGTTGCAAGCTTGGTTCAACATATGCAAATCAATAAACATAACTCATCACATAAACAGAACTAAAGACAAAAAACACATATTATCTCAATAGATGCAGAAAAGACCTTCAGTAAAATTCAACACCCCTTCATGTTAAAAACTCTCAATAAACTAGGTATTGATGGAACTTACTTCAAAGTAATAAGAGCCACTTATGACAAACCCGCAGCCAACACTATACTGAATGGGCAAAAGCTGGAAGCATTCCCCTCAAAAACCAGCACAAGACAAGGATGCCTTCTTTCACCACTTTTATTCAACATAGTAGTGGATGTTCTGCCAGAGCAATCAGGCAAGAGAAAGAAATAAGGGGTATTCAAATAGAGAGGAAGTCAAACTGTCTTTGTTTGCAGATGACATGATCCCATATCTAACAAACCCCATTGTCTCAGCCTAAAAGCTTCTTAAGCTGATAAGTAACTTCAGCATAGTTTTAGGATACAAAATCAGTGTGCAAAAATCACAAGCATTCCTATACACTGACAATAGACAAGTAGAGAGCCAAATCGTGAGTGAACTCCCATTCACAACTGCTACAAAGAGAATAAAATACCTAGGAATACAACTTACAAGGGATGTGAAGGACCTCTTCAAGGAGAACTACAAACCACTGCTCAAGGAAATAAGAGAGGACACAAACAAATGGATAAACATTCTATGCTCATGAATAGGAAGAATCAATATCATGAAAATGGCCATCTGCCCAAAGTAATTTATAGATTCAATGCTATTCCTATTAAACTACTATTGATATTCTTCACAAAATTAGAAAAAAACTACTTTAAATTTCATATGGAACCAAAAAAGAGCCCATATAGCTAAGAAAATCCTAAGCAAAAAGAACAAAGCTTAAGGCATCACAGTACCTGACTTCAAACTATACTAAAAGGCTACAGTCAAAACAGCATGGTACTGGTACAAAACTAGACACATAGATTAATGGAACAGAATACAGAACTCAGCTATCAGACCACACATACTACAAGGTTACAGTAACCAAAAGAGCATGGTACTGGCACAAGAACTGACCCATAAACTAATGGAACAGAATAGAGAACTCAGAAATCAGACTGCACATCTACAACTATGTGATCTTCAACAAACCTGACAAAAACAAGCAATGGGGAAAGGATCCCGTATTTAATTAATGGTGCTGGGAGAACTGGCTAACCATATTTAGAAAATTGAAACTGGGGCCGGGCGCGGTGGCTCAAGCCTGTAATCCCAGCACTTTGGGAGGCTGAGATGGGCGGATCACGAGGTCAGGAGATCGAGACCATCCTGGCTAACACGGTGAAACCCCGTCTCTACTAAAATACAAAAAAAAAAAAAAACTAGCCGGGCGAGGTGGCGGGCGCCTGTAGTCCCAGCTACACGGGAGGCTGAGGCAGGAGAATGGCGTAACCCGGGAGGCGGAGCTTGCAGTGAGCTGAGATCCGGCCACTGCACTCCAGTCCTGGGCGACACAGCGAGACTCCATCTCAAAGAAAAAAAAAAAAAAAACAGC
>NW_016809126.1:393290-404748 GCF_001698545.2 Rhinopithecus bieti | reverse complement strand
AAAAAAAAAAACCCCCTTTAAAAAAAAAAAAAAAAAAAAAAAAAAAAGAAAATTGAAACTGGACCCCTTCCTTATACCTTATACAAAAATTAACTCAATATGGATTAAAGACTTAAGTGTAAAACCCAAAACCATAAAAAAACCCTAGAAGAAAATCTAGGCAATACCATTCAGGACATAGGCATGGGCAAAGATTTCATGACAAAAATGTCAAAAGTAATTGCAATAAAAGCCAAAATTGACAAATGGGGTCTAATTAAACTAAAGAGCTTCTGCACAGCAAAAGAAACTACCATGAGAGTGAGCAGACAACCTAGAGAAATGGATACAATTTCTGCAATCTATCTGACAAAGGTCTAATATCCAGAATCTACAAGGGAAACTTCAAAAAATTTACAAGAAAAAACCAAACAACCCCATCAAAACATGGGCAAAGGACATAAACGTTCTCAAAAGAAGACATTTATGCAGCCAACAAACAAAAACTCAACATCACTGATCATTAGAGAAATGCCAATCAAAACCACAATGAGATATCATCTCATGCCAGTCAGAATGGCAACTATTAAAAAGTCAAGAAACAACAGATGCTGGTGAGGTTGCAGAGAAATAGCAATGCTTTTACACTGCTGGTGGGAATGTAAATTAGCTCAACCATTGTGAAAGACAGTGTGGTGATTCCTCAAAGACCCAGAACAAGAAATACCATTTGACCCATCAATCCCATTAATGGGCATATGCCCAAAGGAATATACATCATTCTATTATAAAGATATATGCATACTTATGTTCATTGCAGCACTATTCACAATAGCAAAGACACAGTATCAACCCAAATGCCCATCAATGATAGACTGGATAAAGAAAATGTGATACATATACACCATGGAATACTATGCATCCATAAAAAGCAATAACATCATGTTCTTTGCAGGGACATGGATGGAGCTGGAAGCCATTATCCTCAGCAAACTAACACAGAAGCAGAAAACCAAACACCACATGTTCTCACTTATAAATGGGAGCTGAACTATCCAAACACAGGGACACAGAGAGGGGAACAACACACACTGAGTGGGGCATGGAGAGGGAGAGCATCAGGAAAAATAGCTAATGCATACTGGGTTTAATACTAGGGTTATGGGTTGATAGATGCAGCAAACCACCATGGCACATGTTTACCTATGTAACAAATCTACACATCCTGCACATGTATCTCAGAACTTAAAATAAAATTTAACAAACCCCAAAAATCTGAAAAAATGAAAGTTTAAAAAAATTACAAAGTTTATGGCCAGGCATGGTGGCTCACGCCTGTAATCCCAGCACTATGGGAGGCTGAGGTGGGCGGATCACTTGAGGTCGGGCGTTTGAGACCAGCCTGACCAACAGGGAGAAACCCCATCTCTACTAAAAATACAAAATTAGCTGGGTGTGGTGGTGCATGTCTCTAATCCCAGCTACTCAGGAGGCTGAGGCAGGAGAATTGCTTGAATCTGGGAGGTGGAGGTTGCAGTGAGCCGAGATTGTGCCATTGCACTCCAGCCTGGGCAACAAGAATAAAACTCCATCTCAAAAAAAAAAAAAAAAAAAAAAATTACAGTTTATAAAATAAAGAAGTTACAGAAGTTGCTTACTTGTTACTGAAGAATCAAAAGTATTTTAAAATAAATGTAGAGTAGCCTGTGTACAGTATTTATAAAATCAACAATAGTTAACAGTAATGTTCTAGGCCTTGACATTCACTTACCACCCACCAGCCTCTCACTCTCGCACCTAGAGCAACTTTCAGTCCTCTGCAGGTATACCATGGTTTATCTTTTAAGATGTATTTTTACTGTACCTTTTCCATGTTTAGATATACCTAGAAACACAAATAGTTATAACTGTGCTACAGTTGTGTACAGTAACATGCAGGTTTGTAGACTAGAAGCAATAGGCTATATCACATAGCCTACGTGTGTTGTAGGTTGTGTCTTCTAGGTTTCTTATGATGTTTGCACAACGATGAAATTGCCTATCAATGAGTTTCTCAGAATGTATTCTTATTGTTAAGTGACATATGACTGTACAAGAAAATGAAATTATGGGTTAGGTTCACATTGAGAAGGGCATTTTTAGCATTTTTAGGGGCCAATTTGATGTACACTGGACCATGACTTCTGATGACTGGGGATGGGGTTGTGTGCTGTGAGGTTGACTCAACCAGGGCTAGAATTCTCCCAAGCTGTTTCGTTGAAGTTTCACATCAATGATCCCTTAGTCGAGCTCATCTGCACTGTTTACTGATAACAGTGACAGTGATGATTTGCACTGGGTCTCAATGAGGCCTCACAGGGTTCTGTCATTATATAGCAGACTACGCCCACATGAACAGCAGGGTAGTAGAAGACCCGGCTGTAATGCCATTTTGGCCTCACTGGATCTGAGAGGTTTGTGCATATGTAGGTAGTTCCTGAGCAAACAGAAAAGTTCCTGCATACATCCTTGCACAGGGAAAATACTTAGAGCCCACTCCCAGCCTCTTTGGACCTCTCCCTATGAGGCAGCCTTAGGCTGAGATGTGTATCCTTAACCTAATGCTGTTGCTATATTGTATCCTTTGCCTGTAAGAAACTGTCTTTGTCAGCATTGCCAGTTTGGATCCTGAGGGTCTTTTTTAAGCAATTGAACTGGACTAACTGCCACCACTAGAGCAGATCTGAACAGCAGTGTGGATATCATTGGAATATCAAATGCCAAGTTCAGACTTGCTAACATAACTGCGTAGGAAGGTACACTCTCCTGGAAAAAGGCAATTTGTGGAAATGACACTAAGTGAGCTCATCTGCCTATCCTAATATTGCCTTCAACATGGTTCAGGGATGGTTGCTTAGGTCTGACCCAATTCCTAAACCTATTAAATTACTTGTTATATAGTGACTTCGTCACAGAGGGGCTTAGGAAGATGTTCCAGGTTGTTGGGAAAAAAGAGCATAATTTTCTTTTTCTTTCGTTTCACAGATGGAGGAACAGATTGCCTGGTTGGCTTACAAGACACCTAGCCTGCAAGTGGCAGAGTCATGATTTCAATGCAGCCCTGTCGGAGGTAAAGCCTACACTTGTCAATTCCATTAAGCAACTTAATAACTCCTGGTGAATCCTCCATCCCATATATTTCTTTCTTAAAGTTTCACTTTATTTTTAATTGATAAATAATAATTGTATATATTTATCAGGTACAATGTGCTGTTTGGATACATGTATACATTGCGGAATGATCAAATCAGGCTACTTAGCATATCTGTCATCTCAAATACTTATTTCTTTCTAGTGAGAACATTTAACATCCTTTTAGCTATTTTGAAGTATATAATGCATTATTACTAACTACAGTCACCATGGTGTGTAATAGATTCCCAGAACTTATTCCTCCTGTCTAATGAAAACTTTGTACCCTTGGTGAGTGTCTTCTCTTTCCCCCAGCCTCTGATAACCACAATTCTATTCTATCTTGATTAGACCTTTCCTGCTAGCACTGGGGAATTGTCCACACTGTCCTTTGATTGGAGATTTGTGAGAATGTGGAAAGATGTACTAGTCTTATTTCTCTCCCTTCAACTAGGATTTCTTTGAATTCTCTCTAATTTCTTCCTAAAACATGATCCATCATGATATGATTCGGCTGTGTCCCCACCCAGACTCTCATCTTGAATTATAATCTCCACAATCCCCACATGTGAGGGGAGAGACCAGGTGGAGGTAGTTGAATTGTGGGGGTGGTTTCTCTCATGCTGTATTCGTAACAGTGAGCTCTCACGAGAACTGACGGTTTTATAAGGGGCTCTTCCCCCTTCACACCTCACACTGCTTGCTCCTGTCCCTTTGTGAGGGATATGTTTTCTTCCCCTTCCATCATGATTCTAAGTTTCCTGAGGCCTCCCAAGCCATGCAGAACTGTAAGTCAATTAAACTTGTTTCCTTTATAAATTACCCAGTCTTGGGTATTTCTATCTAGCAGTGTGAGAACAAACTAATACACATAGAATACAGCAAAAGAATCTTCACCTGCAGGTGATAGTGCTTTAGTCTCAAGCGCAGACTACTGGTTCATCCAAGCTGCTCCCTTTCCCTTAGATTACCCTATGGAAATATTGCTTTCACAATCAGCCCTGTCTCCAACCCAACCATTTAAGTGGACATACCTCCAGAAATTCCCATTTTTCTTACTGGCAGTGCCCATAACACCTCCATGTAGGGGTTAGAAAGTGGCTTCCCACACAGCCAAACAAAAGGAGGGAAACTGAGTGTTGAAGCCCAGTGTAAGATGAAGGCACGAGAGAGAGAGGGAAGGTACCAACACACCTAGTTTTATGCCTCTAAAAACGCGCTCATATTCATCCACCAGCAGTTTTAAATCTTCCTTAGTGTTTGAAATTGCACTAAGTAGCCTGGGAAGAAGACTGGTTGCCTGAAAGATTGGATGGCAGCTTGAAACACCTGGAAGCCTCTCGGAAGAAAAACCTATTAACCCCATACTTGCCAGGGTCTTCAGCAAAGTCTCTCATAACTTGAGCAGTTCCTGCTTTGGAAGATAGTAGGGAAAACCTGGGACCTTCACTAAAATCACATATGGAGGACCTTACTATTTCCATAAGGAAATATGAGGATGAAAGCAGGGAACATGAGTCACTGTGTGTCCCTTGGTGTTTCTGAAAGTGATATATGAATCGCTCTAATGCAATTGGGGGCTGTAAATGGGAGATGGAAGTGAATGAAGGAACATAAGTGCTACTCCTAAGCTTCCAAGGTCAAGCTACTATAGATATGGGTATCAGGGAAAGGGCATGAAGGTCATGAAGGGCGATGTTAGGTTCATTGAGATCGATATGAGTGCCAGAGGACACAGATTGCTCATTTATGTTATGTAGGTAACTTCGTCAAAGGTGAATATTTCAGTTACTGCATGGTTAGTGTGCCATTACATAGGACTTAAAGTGACTCCTAGCTATAGGATAGTTATTCCTGGTTGTAGTCACATGGGGAATATACCTAACATTGTTTCATGGTTCTTGTACCATCTGTATTTATCTGTTTATTTTCTCTTTTAGTGTTTTCAAGTTTTAGCACATCCAAGATGTTATAATGGACCCTTAGGGAAAAGTTTTATGTGTACATATGGAGGAGAATTAAAGGGAGACTACCACCTATGCCCAACATATAGCGAGAATCCAAGTAAAGACAGAAAAAAAATACAGAAAAATGAATTTACATTACTGATCTTCAGCCACCTTGGTCAGCATACTTATGGAATGAAATGTTGGAAGTTCTATTTACATGCACATAATGCAGAGAACAGACAGGGGAACCAGGATATGGGTACCATGAGCAGCTGTGTCAACATCATGGCCTGGGAAAACAGCTTTACAAATGGCCAAGACTAGAGAGTGGTTGGCCCTGATGGAGAAGTGAAAAGAGTACTGGAGGGCTAAACAGGCGTGGACCTTGGCCATACAATTGCCAAGGGTCATATTAATAATAAGAGATTATAACAATAATTTCACCTTCCATTAAAACATTTGACCTTCAACACAGCCCCATGGAGTTGCAAGTATTATGAACACGGACCTGAATATGTTGAGTCAAGCCCCCAGCTGAGAGGACACAAGTTGGATGAGGGGACACAGTCTGTGTCACCAGGCTGGGCAGATAAAAGAGAAAATTTAGAAATCTAGGGGAAACATACTGTGTTTCCCAAGACTAAATCTGGGCATTATCTTTCTTTTCATAAGAATTCATATACTGAACCCATCATCAGGCTTACCTCCTGTTGTGTGTGCCTTCCCAAAGGAGTATAAAGTTCATGAACATACTGATTTTCTGTATTTTTCATGATTGATCCCAGGTGCCTAGAACAGCACCATGCTCATTAAAATTATACAACTATTTGCTGAATGAAGGAATAAATGAATCCCTCCTTTTAGCAACACTTCCCAACTAGAATCCAGCTCAAATGTGTTTAATACAATTCATTAGTCCAGGGACACCAAGTATTTTAGGCTGTTAGCCAATTAGAACCGCCCCCATTGCTTTGCCAGGTCAAGCAAGTATTTCTTCTAGGGTTTTAAGCAAACTCTAATGAGGGAAAAAGGAAGTGAGTGGATTAGAAGTTATTTGGGCAGAGGTTTGATTTGCATGTGTCTTGTGTCGAGGCTTGCGGAAAACTAAAAGTATGATTTTTTTTTTCTCTTTCTCGTCACTTTTCTTGATTTTCTAGGTGAGATGGAGTAAGTTCTCAGGATATAAGAGCTAAGTTCTAAACCTTGTCTTCAAAGAAGTTCTTTGAGGGACTTCCCTTTTTTCCTTTCTAAAAGACACTTGACCTTGAGAGAAAAGTTAGTAGATTCCCCTTTTATTCCCCATCTTGGGATTCTGTTTCTTTATTACTCCTTAGGTTTTGTCAGTGAGTATTGACAAAAGAAGTGCTATGGTCTGAATGTTTGTGTCTCCGCAAAATTCGTATGTTGAAATCCTACCTCCAAAATGATGGTGTGAGGAAGTGAGGCCTTTGGAAGGTGATTAGGCCGTAAACATAGAGCCCTCATGAAGGGGATTAGTGCCTTCATAAAAAAGGCCTGAGAGATCCTTTGCCTCTTCTACCATGTGAGGACACAGTAGGAAGAAGTGATTTCAATGAGAAATGATCCAGCATATGGGTCCTCATCAGACAGTGAATGTGCCTGAATGTTGGACTTCTGAGGCTCCAGAACTGTGAGAAATACATTTCTTATGTTTCTAAACTATCCAGTTTTTGGTAATTTGTTTTAACAGCCCAAATGGAGTAAGAGAAGAAGAAAACTTGTTTTGGGCCTTAGAAGGTTGCTTAGGCTAGTCAGAGTTCCTGTCTGGGAGATTCCCCCAAGTGTTATTTATTTCATCTCGCCTTACATGGCTCTCCCTCTACTGACTCCAGATTTTTATTGCTCACTTAAATGCCTCATCAGCTTCAATTCTCTCTGGCTTAATTTGTGTGTAGGGGTCCAAATTATTTTCCAGCTTTAGAAGCCTGCCTCAGGAGTTTCCCTTGTAAACCTTGCTTATTTTATAAGCAAATGAGAAGGACTAATTGCTGGCTGAATTCATGGGTCTTAAGCTTACTAGCTCCTTGTAGGGAAGTACAGAATATGGCCAGGGTTGGGAGGGAGGTGAATGACTAATAGAACACCACATGTAGTCTTCATTAGGGAGAAGATTAGAGAACCCAGAGCCAGGATATTGTTGAAATGCTTGAGGGTGGTGGCAATCCACACTGTTCAACTGGTTATACTTTGGGTAGCAAGGATGACAGAATAAATGAGAGTGGGTGATCAGTCTGGTTAAACAGCAACTGGAAGAGGTGGGTCTGGCGATTAAAGTTCAAAGAATGGTGCCTTTCCATTGGTACCTATTTGACAGTGTGAGCTCAAGCAAAGCATGGGAAAACATCTAAGCCATGAAGGTATGGGTCTGTGTGGCTCTGATATCTTTTTAGTGGTGGAATTTGGAGAAATTTGAACACTTGTGCTGCAGAGATATGACTATGAGGATGGCTCTGGTCATCCCAACATTTCTCTACCCATATATTAATCCCAAACATTTCTCTACCCTTATGTTAACAGGAGATGCTTGTGATGAATTTGCCAAAGTACCTGAGGAGATCATCAGAATCTCTGACTTAGACCTTTGGTCTAGATAATGTGGGGTGGGGTGGGACTCAAGAGTAGATTGTTAGATTCTGGGGTTTGTTTCTTGACCCTTACTTCCAGGCATCATTGAGAAACTTCTTCAGCAGCAGAAGCTTCTCTTTCACAAATATAACTCTCGTGTCCTTGTCTGTGGAATGCAACAATTTTCGTGGTTTGGATTGCACAACCAGATTGGATTTCTAGGTTTGGGAATGGGCAATATTCCCTTTGCCATCTCTATTCATGAACAACTCTGGGTATATTGGCACTGTCCCACAGGTGAGACTATATTTTGCTTATATTTGCTCATAGGTTTTTGAGAGTCTCATTTGAATAGGATTTCTGAGGTTGCTGCTCCTTTACTTTTTATAAAAAAGATCTGCAGTATGGAATGCATTACTCATGAAAAGAGACTGCATTAGACCGGACAACTGAAAGACTCACAAGGCCTCGAAGAGCATATTCAATAAAGGCAGAGGATACAGTAAAGCAGGAACAAGAGATTGCAAGCAAGCATCAGAGGTCCAAGAAACTTCCAAGTGCAGCTCCCCAGTGTCTTTCTTATTTGCATCAGGATATGCAATGTTTCCAAATTGACTTACCAAGAATTGTGTGATGATAAATCTTTGTTTTGGGAAAGGTACTTAAACATTTCCGACAGGGTCTTTTATATCTCTCTTGGTCACGTAGCCAAGCCAGGATATCCAACTGGTTATGCTGGGTATAAGCTGTCAGTAAACAAACTGGTTCTGACTGCCACCAGGAGAAGTTGAACTTTAATCATCACATCATTAATCATTAGCTCACTATCCTTGTCTTGGCTGAGTCAGGGCCAGAATCCCAGGAATTCCTGAAGATAAGCAAAGAGTTGTCCTGGTCAAGCTCTAAGGTACCTATCTTATACAATCTGCCCTCTGACACTTAGTCACACCTTTTGAAATACATATATTACTGGATCTTTTTTCCTGAAATTTTGGCTATTCATAGAAAAAAGAGAAAGGGCATTTTCCAAAGAAATAACTTTCTCCCAATGGAGTGCAGGTATTTTAAAGAACCATTTCAGTTTACCCATTTTCCAGTATAAACATGTACAACCATTACAATGGTTTTACACCTTTTCACTACTGCAATTTCTGGGGAGGAGGGAGTTGCTTTTGTAAATACTGAGATATAACTTACATATCATAAAGTTCACCCTTTTAGTGTATGTAGTTCAGTGATTTTTGGTGTATTCACAAGACTGTGTATCCATCACCATTATTTAATTGCAGAATGTTTTATCACCCCTAAAGAAATCCCATAACCATTGTCAGTAACTCCCTTCCCTCCAACTTCTGCAAGCACAAATCTAGTTTCTGTCTCTGTGGAATTGCCTATTATGAACATTTTATATGAGTGGGCTATATGGTATGTGGCTTTTTGTGACAGGCTGCTTTCACTTAGAACAATGTTTTAAAAGTTCATCCATGTTGTAAGGATGTATTGGTACCTCAATCTCTTTTTAAAAACTTTATCGAGATATAATTAACATACCATTCAATTTACAGATATAAAGAGTACAATTCAATAGCTTTTTGTATATTTAAAGTACAACTGTCACAACAACCAATTTTAGGATATTTTAATTCTGTCTTTGAGTGTATCCTGGTTGGAGTTCCTTGAGCTTCTTGAACATGTAAATTAATATTTTAAAATTAAATTTGGAAGCTTTTGGTCATGATTATTACTTTTTGGAGATGGAGTTTCCCTCTGTTGCCCAGGCTGCTGGAGTACAGTGGCACGATCTCTGCTCACTGCAACCTCCACCTTCCAGGTTCAAGCAATCCTCCTGCCTCAGCCTCCCAAGTAGCTGCGATTACAGGCTCCAACCACCAGGCCTGGCTAATTTTTGTATATTTTGTAGAGATGGGGTTTTGCCATGTTGGCCAGGCTGGTCTCGA
This sequence comes from Rhinopithecus bieti, assembly GCF_001698545.2. Classification (NCBI taxonomy): domain Eukaryota; kingdom Metazoa; phylum Chordata; class Mammalia; order Primates; family Cercopithecidae; genus Rhinopithecus; species Rhinopithecus bieti. The sequence continues at coordinate 395,105 of NW_016809126.1, read as the reverse complement.
ACTCTGCCTGCCTTGGCCTCCCAAAGTGCCGGGATTACATGCATGAGCCACCATGCCTGGCTAGTTATTATTTTATAAAATATGTTTTCTGCTCCTTTCTATCCTCTCTTGGACTTCCGTTATGTGTATATTGTTAACTTGATGATGTCCCACAGGACTCTGAGGCTCTGTCTATTTTGTTTATTCTCTTTTCTTTTCTCATGCTGAATAATCTCAACTTATCTTGACGTTTGCAGATTCTTCTGCCTGCTCAAATCAGCTATTGAGCTCCTCTAGTGAATTTTTCACTTCAGTTAGTTTTCAGCTTCAGAATTTATATTTGGGTCTTTAAAAAATAATTTCTATCTTTTTATTTTTTATTTGATGAAACATAATTTTCATACTTTCCTATAGGTCTTTATATATGGTTTCCTTTAGTACTTTGAACATGTTTAAATAGTTGATGTAAAGTCTTTGTTTAGCAAGTTCAATATTTGTTCTTCCTTAGGGAAAGTTTCTATTGACTGTGTGTTTGTGTATGTGTTGTGTATGGGCCATACTTTCTTGTTTCTTTGCATGACTTATAATTTTTTGTTGAATATTGGACATTTAAGATAATAAAGTGTGGCAACTTTGGAATTCAGATTCTTCCCCACTCTCCAGGGTTTGTTGTTGCTGTTTTTTGTTGTTTGTTTGTTTAGTGAATTTTGGGAACTAATTTTGGAAAATCCTATTTCTCATGTGTGGCCACTGATATGTCTGATTGATTAGTTTAGTGATCCACACATGATTGGATAGAAATTTCCTTAGATGTCTGGAATCAATCCATGTTTGCTAAGAGATTCTGTGTGTGTTTTGCATGCCTTTGACATGCAACTGGGTAGTTGGCAACTCTGCCTTGGCCTTCACTTCCTGTTTGTGCAGAACCTCAAGACTAGCCAGAGGAGACAGTCTAGAGGGTTATCAGGTATTTCCTGAGCATATGCAGAGCCCTGCACATGCACACAGCTTTACACACGTAAGTGGCTTCTATAGTCTCAGAGACATGTCACAGCTTTTCAAGGTTCCTATGGACAGCTTATCCTCTAGCTTTCCCTTTAAGCTTTTTAATTAGTCTATTGTTTGACGTAACTGTTATCCACCACTTCAGGCAGCTGCAATGTTATGCAATTGCCTCATTGTTTTCAACACTTTAGGGGAAAAGAATTTTTCGCAAGGGAGAGTTCTTAGTAAGGTAAAATGAAGACAACCCTTTAAGTGGGCTCTTCTAGGGAACCAACAGGCAATTAACATAATAACAATTTTCTGTGTATGTGCTTTGAAGAAGCTCCAACCCCATTCTACCTTCACCAGTGTATGACAGGCTGCTGGTTTTCACTGTGATTGTAGGTTATTGATTTTTGAGGCTGTGACTGAGCTGGGAGAGGAGACGAGAAAAGGGAAGTTATAAAACTACAAACCTATTTTTCTTACCAAGATTGAGTTTTTTTTTTTTTGTAAATAAATTATTCCCAGATTGTTGCAAGCCTTTGGTTAATTTCTGTAGTTCTGCAACAGTTGATCCTGGCAACTTTTTTGTTGGTCAGTATTCTTATTTCTTTTATAGATGAGAAGATTTTTGGATGAATCAGGTACAGTGAAAAAATACCTTGTAGAAGTTTTAATTCAATCTCCCAGTGCATTTTATCCTTGATATTAGTAGAATCAGGCTTTGTTAGAAATCAAATCTTACTAATTCCACTAAATAGGGGTTACATTATGAGTTAGAATATAATTATTACAAAATTAATTCATAATAATTAAACTAGCTTTCTTTTTTTTTTTTTTTTTTTTTTT
>NW_016809126.1:381432-388846 GCF_001698545.2 Rhinopithecus bieti | reverse complement strand
TGTCATCGTTACTGAAGCTTGTGCATTTGTCACGTATTTCTCGTGTCATGGTTTTCATCTCTGTCATTTCGTTTATGATCTTCTCTGCATTAATTAGTCTAGCTGTCAATTCTTCCACTCTTTTTTCAAGATTTTTAGTTTCTTTGCGCTGGGTACGTAATTCCTCCTTTAGCTCTGATAAGTTTGATGGACTGAAGCCTTCTTCTCTCCTCTCGTCCAAGTCATTCTCTCACCAGCTTTGATCCGTTGCTGGCGATGGGCTGCGCTCCTCAGTTGAAAATGCAGAAATCACCGGTCTTCTGTGTCGCTCGCGCTGGGAGTTGGAGACTGGAGCTGTTCCTATTCGGCCATCTTGCTCCGCCCGTCTAGCTTTCTTTTTTAAAAAAAACTAAAAGTGGCCTTTGTTCATATGCCACATATTGTTATGGATTGGAACATAGATCAAGGGTCAAGTCTCATTTGAGATTAAAAATTTTGTGGGCAAAAACATGCCATGCTTTATACCAAAGGTTATACTGACATGGGATCTAATGAACTTTATCTTTAAGTGATTGTCACCTTTCCCTAACTGTTAAAATCTTAGTCAAGTTTAATGAGCTTCTATTATGACTAACTACATTCTTATTTCCTGCTGGAGAAGTACCTCAATGTGGGAGAAGGGGCTGTCTGTACACTTTACATATCCCTCATCAGTTTGGTATGTTGACGGAGGATCCTTTTTGGAATAATAAAGATCTACTGCTTTGGAAGTTTTAATCATCTGGGGATATGCTGGAACAGAGTGTTGGTGACAAGTAGTATAAAAAACCTTGAGCTTCCAGAAGTCCGGGAGAAGCTCTGGGTTAAGCCTCCCGGTGAATTAGCCTGATAAATATTCATGGGCATAGGCAGAAACTTATTCTGGAGATTCTCAACAGGGATACTGACAACTGATTATAGGCATAGAAACTGTGAACCCAAAGAAAGGCAAGTAATTCTCCAAACTTCGCTGAGAATGATCTAGAGAGGGCTCCCGTTCTAGTGAGCACATCTTTAGAATTCATGGTTAGAAGAAGTAAAAATTATGTGATGTAAGGACCCAAGACATATACTCAGAAGTAACATCAAGTCACTAAGAAGGAAAATAGCAGCCTGGAAAGAAGTGGACTAACAGCTACCATTAAAGCAGGGCCTTGCTTGCATAGAGGCCAGCCAATTCACAGTGGCCTTGCATTCCATTCTGGAAGTTGTCTGCTCTATTTAAGGTTGGGTTTTTTGGTAACTGAGAAAGGGAGGATGAGTTGCCCTAACTTTCTTAATGCCTGAAACATCTGATCCCAAATTTTGCATGGATTTTCTCTTGAATGGCCATTGCTGATTGGAAATGTCAATGTCAGTGTAATTCTTATGTAATTCCACTATCTCTGGGCTGCTCCCTAGTTCCCCAAGAAACAGTCTCATTATATGAGCCTGCTACCTTTGCTTTTGTACCACCACTCCACTCGCCTGTGCAGTACACATATCTATGAATTGTGCCATTTTATGCAATCTTCTCCTCCTCTCTCCCTCTGCAATCTCCTCCCCTGACCCCAATAATCTCAGAACATCAGTATATTTAGCACAGATATCAGTCACTATTTCACTGCTGCTCCCTTTAGTGGCACCACAGTGGACCTGACAGTCTGTTTTCCCCCAGAACTGTTTAAGTGATTCCATCCATGGGTGCTTGGCCTGTGATTGCATCACAAGCTGGGTAACACTTGTTTTTCTTTTCTCTTTCACTCTCCGGCTTGTCTTGTATCCTTCCTCATTCCTGTGTTCTTAAGAGCTTGTTTTGTAGTAAAATGCATCTTGAATGTAGAGTTACAGAAAGAATTTGAGATGGGTGAGAAGTTTTCTTTGTGCTAACGGAGTTGCTTCTAATGCTTGTCTAGGCTGTGCCTTCATTTGCTGTGGGTAAGTTATTTTACCAATTGGAGTGGGGTTATAATGACATATTTACAAACACTGAAGTATGAGCCTGTGAAGGAGAGTCCATCCCAGGACATCATTAAGGGCCAGGGATGGACGGGTTAGGGGTATCTCTTGGCAATGCCCTCATCCTCTTTGATAGGACCTCGCTGACAAAGCCTGACCCTTAGGGTGCATGGGTGTGCATAGACTGTAGTTTTCAATTTTCTGCTTGAAGGTGGCAGAAGGAATTCCAATTGTCATGAGATGATTGGTGTGTCTTTTCAGAGCTCATGGACAGTATTGCTAAAATAAATGCCTCATCTAGCTTAGATTAGCTTGGGTTTCTTTTTCTTATGAGACAGGGTCTTGTTTTGTCACCCAGGTTGGAATTTAATTTGCTGAGACAAAAGATGCTGATGAAATGCAGTAGCTTTCTTAACATGAAAGCTAATCCATGTTGCAGCTTAATTTTCACTCTATCAATTACTCAATGGAATACTACTCAGCCACTAAAAGGAATGAATTAATGGCATTTGCAGCAACCTGGATGGGGTTGGAGACTATTCTTCTAAGTGAAGTAATTCAGGAATGGAAAACCAAACATAGTATATTCTCACTCGTAAGTGAGAGACTTCTGCCATGATTGTAAGTTTCCTGAGGCCTCCTCAGAAGCTGAGGAGATGACAGCATCATGCTTCCTGTATAGCCTGCAGAACTGAGCCGATTAAACACTTTTTCTATAAATTACCCAGTCTCAGGCATTTCTTTATAGCAATGTGAGAATGACCTAATACACTATTGAATTTAGGGAGGCCATTTAATCTTTAGCATCTTTCACCAGCATTGTGCTATATGGAGAACTACTACTCTAGCACTTCATAGCTGTTGGCACACTCCTCTCCTATGTCCTATGTCTTGATGGAGAGAGTGTGCCTTCTGCATCCTTTAATAGGATATAGTTGTTGTGATTATCTGGTTCCTATGTGGTAAATCCATACTAGGATTTCTATCTTGTGAAGTACCTAGTTGACAGAAATTCTTTGTTTACAGTATAGAGGCCAAAATCTAGCTTAGACCACCTTTGAATTCAAGTTTCTATCAAATTAGATGAGAAACAAAAAAGCAGCTTCCAGCTGCTTCAGCATTTATAGTTGAATCCATAATCTGGTAATTATACCCATATTACTAAATAAAACCTGAGCTAAAAGTTAGTACTTGCTTGGTCTAGCAGCCTCACATTTTCCAATCCAATCCCTTGCATCTTCCTCATGTTTTGCTGATTTCAAATAGCAATATCCTGCAATCGTTTCGGCAGACGAATTTTCCTTTTATAACCTCGTCTGAGTCCCTTCACTACTGCCACCAAGTGGTAGATGTAGAGATGTGTCACCCAGCTCACTTCTGTAAGTGGAGCCTGATTGTGGGGAGTGCAGAGGACGTCTGGCTGTCAGCTCCTTTAAGGTCAGCCTCCATGGTAGAACGATTCCTCATCCAGTGTCACTCCCTTGCTGGGGAAACTCATACCCAGTAATTAAGTAGGGTAGGGTTAAAAACCCTGGGCACTGAAGCCTGAAGCAGGACAACTGTGGTGTGTAATACTGACTGTTGAACTGTCCATCTGTTTGGTTAGGAGATTTGTTGCATTGTAGTTTGACTTCTGTTCAAGTTTGCTTCTTCTCCCCTCCTGTTGATAAGTATTAATTCCTAAAAAAAAATCCGGCACCCTGATTTGGTCTCAGAGTAGCTTCTGGAGAACTCAACCTGTAACAATTGTTACCAGAGGTGGTATGGACTGAAAAAGTAGGTGATATGATAGGGTTTTGGAGCTGGATTACTTGCTGCTCAGCTGGAAATAAGGACCCTGTCACTATTGGTGGGAGGAGCACATACAACTTTCACTGGTGGTGTATTGTGTTGCTCCAGTGTCTAGCATGGGTAGAGAAAGCATTGATGGATACAATATTTCAGGTGTTTGGGACACATAGAGGAAAGAGAAGCTGTAAGAATGAATAAATTGGATGAATGTCCTTAAAAGTTTCTGTGCCACAGAAAGATAATGAACAGGCAATTAAAAATTAGGTAAGTAGGCAAGAGGGGTTCTTTGTATACAAAAAAACTTTTATCTTCTGCATCAGGGAGGCAGATAAAAATGAGGACCAAGCCCATTCAAAAGTGAAATGATTGAATGTAAAAGATAGTTAAATGTCCCACAAAACAGATCTGTTACATCAAGTTTGGGGCTCTGATTAGGATAATCTGGGGCCCTGACACATAGGATGAGGATATCTGGGTGGATGGACCCCAAAGTTTGACTTTCCAGACTCTCCTAAACTTTCTTAGCATTCAGAAATGGCCCTCAACTTCCTATTAACAGTGACTACGTCTTTGGGCTGAAAGATAATGCATAGGAATGAATCTCTTCTGCAAAGTGAATGACACATGCCCCTCTGAGGACCTGCTCTCTCCTGGCTACTAGGCCTATAATTATGGCCAAGTGACAGCATAACCCAATTTGAGAGGTGATGGGCGTGAAAAGTGCTACACCTGAGGAATGAGGAATGGAACTCCAAAGACCTGCAGAAGTATACAGTAGGAGCTGGGGGAGTGTGATTGAGGCTGGCTTCTCAGCATGCTCGATCATTGGTCTAATATGTATAATTAATAAAGAGTTTATTGATTTGGTAATACTCTCCTGAGACAAAGGATTTAAGCCACTGGCAAGGATACTAGGAGATAGGACAGTCCTGCCCCTAGAATGAGTTCTAGAAGCATGAAAAATAAAATGACTCAGGCTGAGTGAAATTGAAATGTCATAATTGTTGTGGTAGACAGTAGAGGGAGGGATTGAAAGGCTCAGCGACATAGCATTGATATCCTAAATCTACTACATATGGCGGGAAGATCTGCTTGATAATTACATTCTATGGGAAGGCCCAGAGGCCACACCGTTTACAAAGGTCTTAGGGAAAAAAAGCACCTTGAGAAGGGCACTGGAATCACTAAAATGTTCAGTAATGATTCTCCTCTGTAGGAGAGGCAGTCATAGAACTTGGCTTTCTGACAGCCATCGGAATGATAGGACCTTGAATAAAATAGAGGACTGATCCTAGCACTTACCCATCAGAAGCTACAGCATTGTCATTACCATAATGACTTGTAAGGATGGATGGCAGTCACGACCTTTCTTCACAGAAAGTTATAAAGATCAATAAAACATGATGGCCAACAAGGAAACTACTTAAGCAACCAAACCGAGGATAAATCAAATCAAGGGCAGAAGATCTGGAAGCTGAGAACGGTTGTTCCCAGTTTAAAAAAAATCATGATCTCTTGCCCAAAATCCAAACCTGAGTCAGGTCAGATCTCAGAATATATTGAGAGGTAACTGAGTTCTCAGGAAAGGACTCTATAGCACCATGGAAAATGTATGTGGTAATGGTCCCTTATGGCTATTTCAGCTAACTGTATAGTGGGGAAAGCAGAATACACAAATAGGTGGAGGACTCTTGAACATGGAGTCTGACGTGACATTAATACCCAGAGAACCAAAGCATTTTCATGGAAAAGGGATGCCGGGTAATGAATTGAGTCCTGGACAAGGCCCAGTTTACAGCAGATCCATTTGCTTCATGGACAAACCCAGTGGACATTTTCCAGTCCTCAAATGTATAATTGGTTTTGCCATACTTGGTGGTTGGTAGAACACCCTCCTTGGATTCATAGCCTGTTGGGGAAAGTTATTATTGTGGAAAAGTCAAGAGAAAGCCCCTGAAATCACCCTATGCAATACCAGCCATGATGGTAGATTAAAAAGCAAAATCACATATTACAGGGGGACAGGGAAGAGTAGAGATGAATGTCACTGTTGAAGATCTAAAGGATGTAGAAGTGGTGGCCGTATCATAGATCTATTTATTTTACCACTCTGGCCTCTGCAGAAACCATATGGATCTGGGATGATAACTATAACTAACTGCTACAAGCTTGACCATGTACTAGCCCCAGTTGCAGCTGTCATGTCAGGTATGGTATTTATGCTAGGCTAGGTTAATATGGCTGCTATCCCAATGAGAAAAGAGGACCAGAAACAGTTATCACTGAGTAGACAAAAATATAGATTTATGTTTTTCTCCAGGCTATGTTAACTTTTTCTCCCTCAGTCTTCTCATAGTCCAAAGAGATCTGGATCATCTAGACATCCTGAAAAACATCATGTGCTAAGATATCATGTTGATAACAGTATGTTGATCAGTGCTGTAGACTGAAGGTTTGTGTCCCAACAAATTCATGTATTGAAATCCTGATCCTTAATGTGATGGTATTAGCAAGTGGGGGCTTTGGCAGGCGATTAGATCATGAGGGCAAATACCTCATGGATGGGATTAGTACCTTTATAAAAGAGACCCTGAGAGCTTTCTTGATTCTTTTACTATGTGGGTACACTCTGAGCAGATGGCTGTCTGTAACTGTAAAGAGGGCCCTCACCAGAACCGGATCATGCTGGCACCGTGATTTTGCACTTCCAGCCTCCAGAATTGTAAGAAATAAATTTGTTTATAAGCCACCCAGTTTGTGGTAATTTGTTACAGCAGCCTAAACTAAGACAATTAGGTAGAATGAACAAGAGGTGGTTAGCATGCAGGAGGCCTTTTAAGACACACGTACCTCAGAGGCTGGGAGATAAACCCTATGAAGATTCAGGGACTTGTCATATCCATGAAGTTTTAGGAGTCCAGTGGTCTGGGAAATTCCCTCCAAAGTAAAAGATAAATTACTGCAGCTTCCTCCTTCTACCACAAGGAAGAAAGTCCAATATCTGATGGGCCCTTTGATCAGACAGTGGAGGAGGTAGGGAGCAGGCCTGAAGAGGCCATGTGTCATTTTGCAAGGGGAGTCCCTATGCATTGTCTTTTAGCATAAGGGAGTAGTAGTTGAATGATTGTCTTAAAAAAGGGGGTGGGGAAAAATGCCCATTATGTAGCAAAATAACCTCATCATAGTGTCAAGTTCCTAGAATATTTTAATCTTCAAAGCCATCAGTCTCTTTTTCTGATTACTAATTTGGACTTATCAGTTACCTTAATGAGGAGAAAGCATTAGGGAATAATATGCCTCATTTTAACCTACAAATGGACATTGTTAATAATTTTAGCTATTATTAATCTGTTACCATGTGTTAGCCATGGTTCCTTAGAGAAACAGAACTGGTAGGAGATTAAAATACATATTAATACATAATACACTAAATATATAATACATTAAAATACATAATGCCCATTTGCCTCTCACCCTTTTTTTATGAGAGAGAGAAATTTTTAAGGAATTGGCTTGTGTGCTTTTGGAGGCTGGCAAGTCCAAAATCTATAGCATGGAGATCCAGGGGACAGTTAATGCTGGAGTTTGAGTCCGAAACTAGTCTGCTGGCAGAATTCCCTTTTCTGGGGAGATCAGTCTTTTTTCTTTTTATAATATATAATATATA